>NC_045596.1:300000-487500 GCF_009762305.2 Zalophus californianus | reverse complement strand
CACACACACACACACACACACACACACACACACACGGTTGGTACCGTCCAGCGCGGGTTTTGGCGGGAGCCGTGCGACACACACACACACACACACACACACACACACACACACACACACACACACACACACACACACACACACACACACACACACACACACACACACACACACACACACACACACACACACACACACACACACACACACACACACACACGGTTGGTACCGTCCAGCGCGGGTTTTGGCGGGAGCCGTGCGGCTCTCCCGTGCGCAGGCGCGGGGTGACCAGCTCCAGTCTGCGCAGGTGCAGAAGCTCGGGAGGCGGCTTCCGGGCTGCGCGTGCGCGGCGCGTGGGCCTGGGCTGCGCTGCGGCGGAGCGGTCGGGCATGGCCGGCTGGGTGTTCTGTAATCGCTGCTTCCAGCCGCCGCACCGCACGTCGTGCTTCAGTCTGACCAACTGTGGCCACGTGTACTGCGACGTCTGCCTGGGCAAAGGTGAGGGCGGGCGCGGCCCCCAGACCAGGCCTGCGTCCCCCCGCCGCGGGCGCGGGGGCGGCGGGGCCCGCGGGAGGTGGGCGGAGCGCGCGGGTCACCTGAGCCCCGGGGACGCGGCCCTCGCTGCCCTTCCGGAAGGCAGCGTGAACCTAGTCCCTGGGACGAGGTGCTCGCAAAGCCCAGCGCAGGGCCCGGGGGGGCGCGTCCTCACCTGGCCTCGAGCAGGCGCGCAGCCGGGGGCAGAAGGAGGCGGGGACGGGCCCGTGGAGCTCGGGGGGCTGCAGGCGAGCCGGGGGCCACGTAGGCCAAAGCGTGCTTGCCGGGGTCCCTGGGTTGGCGGCATGATCAGAGGTGTATTTTCCTTTTTACGAGACGTTCTCACTGACGTATAAAAGAGAAAAAGCGCGTGAATGCAAAGCACCATGAGTTTTCCAGAGTGAATTTACCTGTGAACCAGCTTGCAGGGTAAGGCATAGCGTCCTCAGCAGTCACCACTGTCCCGAGGTCCATCAGTGTGGCTCACCGTGAACGATCTGAACACTCCGCAGAAGGATCGGCCGTGCCACACGAGCTCCTCCTGTGTCCAGGGGTGAGGCTCGGGGCCCACATTGGGCACTGAGCTTCTGGGGAGGCAGCTGAGTATACGGGTTGGGAGTCAAGACAGCCGGGAATACGTTGGGGAATTAGCACATAGGTAGCAATCGAAGGTACTGGAGTGAGGAGAGGGCCGAAGGCAGAGGGAGCTAGGACGCGGTTTCATCTGGGAAGAGCACTTCTTAAGGCGTTCAGGAGAAGGTGTGGGGGGAAAGAAAGCAGAGCTTGTGGACTTGGCGTCCCAGGGCAGAGTCAGAGGTGGAACCCCCCCCCCGGAGTTGGTGGTGTGGGTGAGCTTGGGTGAGAACGATGCAGGGGGTCTGTGTTCTCAGTTTTGGGGGACTGGTTCATGGCCTCGGGCAGGCTGGTTCCCCCGTACCTCTGGCTCTTTTTCTGAAGCACGGTCCAGTAGCCGAAGGTCATTCCTCCAAAAAGCCACCAATGCTGGGACACACACAAAACAGTGGAAGGGCCTGAGGGTGGAGCACTGACCACAGCTCCTTAGCTGTTTAGTGACTGTGACTCAGGGGTAAGCCCTCCTTAAGCTTTGGTATACGTCCTTCCAGACTTTTTACTATGGATACAGATTTCTACAACAAAAATGGTACTGTGTGTATACCAGTTTTAGTTCCCTGAGTTTATTAATAGGATATGGCTCTCTTTTCACATTAAAGTAAGTCTGTATCATCATTTTTAAGGCTGCATAATGTATCTTTTAGTTGCCGTGCCATGATTTATTTAACTGATTCCCTACTAAGAGCTCTGCGTATTTTCTAATATTTTGCTGTTAAGCACCACTTGTTCACTTATGTGGTTTTTTTCCTTTGGGATATCCGGAAGGGTGGGGGTGCTGTGCTCGGGTGTGTGCATTAGCACTTAGGACTAGGCACCCCAGAAAGGTGGCTGCTCCCTGTCCCCAGCATGGATGGCCGGCATTTTCGTTCCATGCATTAGCATCAGTCTGCACTTTTGCCAACTACTCATTTGGGCCCTTTCACACCTTTTATTGGAGCGCTTATATTTAATAGGTTTGTAAGCACTGTTTGTGAACGTCAGTTTGCGCATTAGCTGCAGATGGATCCTGTCTTTGTCACGTCTCTTCTTCCCTGCCTTCAATGCAGCTCGTGGATTTTTAGGAGCCAGCTCTGTTCATCTTTGACTCCATGGCTTCTGGTGGTAGTGGTGCCCCGAGGGATCTTGTCCAGAATCCCCAGGAGAGACATAGAGGGCGGGAACATACTGCTGAGGGTGGGTGCTTTCAGAAGAGGGCCACTTGAACATGTTTGTAGGGATGGAGGAAAGGGGACAACTCTGGAGGCTGTTGGAAGGGAACCCCGTCTTTCTCCTCAAGGACCCCATCCCATGTGCTGTGGGGATGAAATGAGATGAGACAGAGGAAGAAAGCAGAGGGAGTTGAGTTGTTCTGTGGTAAGTGGAGGAGAGGCAGGAAGATTGAGGTAGGTCATGACTTTTTTCTTGGTAACTGATACGGGGGGCCTGTTTGAACACCCCCCATAGGGAATTGGTGGGGTAACACCCAAGAAAAATGGAGGGTTGCCCAGCAGTGTTGCAGTTCAGCAGTGCTGGAATCAAGCCTGTGAATCCACTTCTCAGTTAAGTGATTGTTTCCCTGGTTCTTAGCTGCACTGGACCAGAAGAGGGGGAGACAGAGAGGCCGGGGTTTGGGCTGGGTGTGCTGCTTGGCAGGACAAGGGTGCAGTATTCCCTGGCCGGCTCTGGGCTCCAGGCTGGTTTGTGAGAAAGGGAAGCTCCGACACGTGGGGATGGGGCAGAGCCCGGGATGAGAGGCCCTGCTGCCCCCACTCAAGGCGTTTTCCAACGACACCCGGGTGCTCTGGTGCCGCATGGGGGCAAGCGAGGAAATGCAAGGCTACCCTTAGCAGCCAGCCACACGGAGGATGGTGGGAGTGGAGAAGAAGGTGGTGCAGTAGGTGGGCCTGGGCCAGAGACCCCGGAGAAGAGCAGGTAGGACGTTAGCCCTGTGCTCTCGGGCCAGGCGCTGCCTTAGGGGCAGCCAAAGCTCAGCAAGTACAAAGCACCTACCCAGTGAACTGTCTCCTGTCCTGCAGAGGTGAGGCCGAGGGGGCTGAACAAAGCCTTTACTTCATCTCTTAGATGGGGTGCAAGGAGCTATTTTCATTTTGAATATTAAAAAAATTTTACTTAGGATATCACTACAAAATCTAATTGTAAGAAAATCTGAGATAGATTTAAGTTTGAGTGTTGTTGATCTTCACAATCACTATTTTGGGGCATATTGACAAAACAGGAAAAATGGATTATTCGTTGAATAAATCTTTTCAACTCTGTCCACATGCACAGTCTTACCATTTTCTGAACGTGGAAAATGTAAGTGCTATAATTCTGTATTATTTTGAAGAAATATTGTAATTTGAAGCCTGCACTTACATTCAAAAGCGCTACTCACTATAATAAAGTTTACTTTTCTTTTGTAGGTGGCAAAGACAAGTGCTTGATTTGCAAAGTCCCTTGTCGCACGGTTTTACTTTCAAAACACGTAAGTTGAAATATCTATTATTTGGATATTATTCAGTGTTTTTTTTTAGTTCAGGATTCAGTTTTTAGTCATTTGGGAGGGGTCTGAAATTTTCTTTCATTTTGCTAGGTTAATTAGAAGATCTTACAAGATTTCTGAGTAAAGTACAATTAGGATTTGGTTTTGAATACCTCATACAACTTTCTTTCTTAACCATAGATTGGCCCTATGAGTAGTTTGCTGTGCTGTGTTCTGGGAAATGAAGATAAGTTGAGTAGGTTTCTTCAGCACAGTACAAGCTCCTTAAGAAGGAGATAGAGTTTGGATTTCCATGGGGGTCGTATCTAATTAAGAGGGTTGGAGGAAAGGAAGTTTAAAGTGGATTACTGTTGTAGTAGGCTTAAAACAAGGTCTTTTGTCCTCTCTATGAAATACATCAGTGTCGCCTGTTTGCTTTAAACTTAGTTGCAAATAATTTTTCTCTTTATACTTAGGTTCTAAGGTATGTATTTGATCTGATGTTTTAATCTATAACAATCATTTTTTGCTGATTACACATATAATACAAAGTCACACAAGACTTAAATGATACAGAAGATTATAATGGAGAAAAATCTTGTTTCCCACAGATATCCACAAGTAGGGGTATAGTTACTGCTCTGTGTGTTACTGTGACTTATTTTTTTTACAAAATGGTGTTTTCTCAGTTGACTTGGTATTTTTGGCACACCCACACTCTGAAAAGACTGCATAGCATTTCAGTGTTTTGCTGGGGGGAGGGTGGTTTTTCATTGTTTCAATTTTACAGTGAATATTTTTTTACTGTGTTTCTGCATATGTATAAGAACATTTCTGTAGCATAAATTCCTAGCAGTGGAAAAATAAGGGCACAGATTTAAGTGTTTAAACTTAATAGAAAGCGCCTTATTTCCCTTAAGAAATGTGCCAGTTTAAACCCTCGGCCATAGAGCCAGGTTCTGCTGGGTCGCGCAGCTGGTCGGGCTTGCCTTTGAGGGAGGGGGTGCCCCGGCCTTTCCCTGCCCTCCTGGGCCCTACTCTCCATTCATCTATTTTCTCTTTTCTTTCCTAGAAGTGTATTTAGAGAGATCTGTTTCCTGCTGTTTCCTGCTGTTGTACATCACTTGGAGCATTGTTTTTATCATTTCTAGATAGTCTTTAATCTCTCTTTTAACTTCCTTTTCGACTCGGGAATTATTCAGGAGAGGGGTGCCTGGGTGACTCAGTTGGTTAACTGTCTGCGTTTGGCTCACGTCACGATCCCGGGGGGTCCTGGGTTCGAGCCCCGCGTCGGGCTCCCTGCTCAGCGGGGAGTCTGCTTCTCTCTCCCTCTGCCTCTCCACCTGCTTGTGCTCTCTCTCTCTCTGAAATGAATAAATAAAATCTTAAAAAAATTATTCAAGAGAGTGTTCTTTAATTTCTAAGAGGTTAGATTTTATCTCTATCATTTTTGTGGAAAATTTTTAATTTTATGTCTTTGTGACCAGAGAATATGGACACATGGTTACTTTTTTTAATTGTCAAGATTTTCATTGTGCCTTAATGCATAGTAATTGTTAACGTTCTACACATGCTTGAAAAAGTATGTATTCTTTTGTTCTCTGTACGTGTGAGAGAGTGACGTTGTTCACGGCACTGTCGCTGTCCTGCACACCCGCGTTCTGTAGGCGCTTCTAGCAGTCTCTCCGGGACCCAGCTCCGTTCTCCATGGGCCACATGAATGCCCTCCGCCATTCTTCCTGCTTTCCCTCCTGCTCCCTGGAATCTCTTCTCAGCTGCATCCAGAGGGATCTGCCAACGTGGGTCATGTGTCCCAGCTTCCTGGGAGTAAATTCATATCCCCTCACGCCCGTGGCTCTGTGGCCTGGCCTCTGGTGGACACCTGGTCCCCTGGCCAGCGACTCTGCCCCGCCACTGCCCCTGGGGCCAGACAGCTTCCACCTCCCCCCTCACCCACTGCCTTTAGGTCTCTGCCTACGGTTCTGTGTGACCATACCTTCCCTGACCTGTAGCAGGAAGGACACTTGATATCACGGCACGGTGTAGGTGCGTTTGCATGCACACGCATCTGTGTGTGCACATATGGGAAGTAAGTTTCACCAAACAACTCCTATCCTTGCTAAATGCAGTGCCCCTGATGGTTTCTATTCTGACTGGGTTTTTTGTTGTTGTTAAAACCAAACACACTGTAACAGGCTAAGCTGATTTCCTGGGACCTGCAGTATGAAAGTTGCCCACACCTGCTCCTTTTGCTTCACACGCAGGGCACCACTTACATTTCTTAATTTGTTTGTCATTGAAAAGGGCCGTCACTGTCGCACACACAAAATAGTACACCGCCTTATCTGTCAGGTGGTAGTGGTGAGGGGACAGTGCAGACTGAAGCTGGGGAGCCTGCAGGAACCTGGGAGGCAGGCAGGTCTGCAGGACAGAGCCTCTGGTGAGAGCAGAGAGCAGAGCAGAAGGGTGTGTGGACGAGAGGGGGTTGCACTTCGACTGCAGTTGGCTGGTTCTCCAGCAGAGATGGAGAGGGGATGGCTGCAGTGGGGAGGCGCTGAACCCCGGAGAAGCCAGTGGTGTCTGGGACCTGGAGGCCATGAGTGGTCAGGGCACTCATCCTCATGCCCACTTCACGTAGGGCCCTGGGGAACTGGGAGAGGAGGAAGAACCCCCCAGTGGGCAGAACCGGGGACGAGCTGGCTAGACCAGAGGCTCTCCTAGGCAGCAGAGGCCTGTCTAATGAAGATGGCCCCAGGGCAGGAGCCCCAGGACACCCACCCACAGGGTCTCTGTGACTGCTCTGTTCTCTTGACTTCCCCCTGACCTTCGAGGGGTGGATTCACTTGTCTGCCTCGGGCCCCAGGTCAGAGGTTGCTCACGGTGGGAACGGGCCTAGTTCCTAGGATGCAGCCCGGATCAGGACCTGCAGGACAAGACCACATGCCTGCTAGGACATGGGTTTGGTATGAACTCAGAGATGGGGCATTTGGGGGGGTGACTTTTCTGGGTTAGAGAAGAGAGAAATAGACACCAGCCACTGGAACAGACTGGCCTGGCTGGGAGCTGTCCTTGGCCCTGCTGCCCTTCTTTCTGGGCCCCCAGCTAGACTCCGTCTCCCCACCTGCTTCCCATGAGCAACGCCACTCCAAACCTGGCTCCCAAAACAATCTCCTGGAAAGCCCCCAACTCAGCCAAGTGGATGCTGGTGACCCAGCAGGGCAGAGCTGCTGGGCCCTGAATGGAAGGCCATCCACCGAGTCCAGCCTTCTGCTAATGTGTGGGCGGGTAGTGTCCCCCTTAAGCCACTGAGATTGGGAGCTCTCTGTTGCACAATTAGCCCAAGTCCTTTGCGTGCCATGTAACTTTTGGAATCAATTTCTTTCATCAGTTTCCACACACAAGGTCTCTTGGGTATGCACTTCATCGATAATGTGGGTAAAATTGACGTCTCTACAACGTGGACTCTCTAGTCCATAAGCGTGGCACACCTCCGTTTACTTAGATGTGCTCTAGTTTCAGTAACTAACAGTAACAGTTTTCTGCATAGAGGCTGTGTGTATCACTGTTAGCTTCACCCTCGGGTGTTGATTTGGGATGCTGCCGTACTCATTTCTTTTTTTTTAAAGATTGTATTTATTTATTTGAGACAGAGCACGTGAGAGGGGGGAGGGTCAGGGAGAAGCAGACTCCCCGCCGAGCAGGGAGCCCGATGCGGGACTCGATCCCAGGACCCTGAGATCATGACCTGAGCCGAAGGCAGTTGCCCAACCAACTGAGCCACCCAGGCGCCCTGCCATACTCATTTCTTAAAATGTCATCTTTTTAGTGCTTATTGCTGGTGTATAAAAATTGGTTGATTTTATTAGCTTTTATCTGGTGACCATGCTAAAGTCACCTGATGCTATTGGCCGATCTGGAGCTTTTTCTGGACTCTCTCTGTGTACAACCATATCATCTCTAAATGTTTAATCTCTGTCATTCCTCCTTCTTACTCTCTGCCTTCTTGTTCCTCCATTGCATGTCAGGCATCTTTTGTCTCTTTCTGATTTCAGGGTGGAGCTTCCAGTGGAGTATTCATGTGCACCTTGGGTTTCTTGCTAAGGTTTATCATGAGCCGTGTTGGATTCTATCAAGTGGTTCTCTGTAAATATCAAGGTTATCATTTGATTTTTCTCCTTTATTTTGCTGATGTAAATTGCATTTATTTTTAGAATTTTAAACCCACAGTACAATTTTTTTAAAGATTTTATTTATTTATTACTTTAGAGAGACAGAGTGTGTGCGCACATGTGAGTGGCGGGGCGGGGCAGGGGGAGAGAGAGAATCTCAAGCGGACTCCAAGAAGAGCATGGAGCCCGATGTGGAGCTCGATCTCATGACCCGGAGATCATGACCTGAGCCAAAACCAAGGGTTGGACGCTCAACCAACTGAGCCACCCAGGCGCCCCTAAACCCCACAGTAGAATCTTAAACACTCTAACTTGGTTGTGATGCAGTATAGCCTATATGGGCAGAGGGATTTGGGGGTTTCGCACCTCTCTTCATGTGAGAACCGACCTGTAACTCTCCTTTCTTACAATGCCATTTTCAAGTTTTGGTGAATCAGGGTTTTGCTGACTTAATAAAAGGAGTTGAAAATTCTTTCATTTTTCTCTTCTCTTGCAGATTTTTTTTTAAGATTGGGATCATTCAGAGAATGTACGTTAGAATTCATGCCTGACACCATCTGATCCTAGAAGGCTTTTTGTGGGGAGGTTTTTAACTTGGGTTTTAATTTTTTAATTAGATATGGGACTCTTCAGAGTTCCTAATTCTTGGGTCAGCTTAAGTGAGTGGTCTTTCTCTAGGAGTTTGTGCGCTTCATCTGAATTTTCAAGTTTCTCATCGTCACTGTGTCTGCGGTCATCTGTATTTGCAGGGTCTGTGAGATCCATAGTGATGCCGCTTTGTCATTGTAATAATGGTTGTTGTGCCTTCTCTCTTGTTTCTTCAACAGTCTTGCCTGGTTTTATTGACTTTTTATCAGTGTTCTCAGAGAACTAGTGTTTCTCTTCACTTTACATTTGTTCTCAGCTGTGTTCTTACCATTTCCTTTCTTCTTTTTTCTTTGCATTTAGTCTGTTCTGTAAGATGGGTGCTTCTGTCTACTCCTAGCCTCTCCCTCCTGGCATTTATGCTGTGGGGTTAGGGCAGCCCTCTCTTTGCCCTTGCCTGCGTTGTATGTGCTTGGCTATTTTACATTTTTACTGTCTTTCACTTAGAAATAATTTGAAATTTCTGTTCAATTACTCCCATGACCTGTGTGTTTTCTGAAAGTATATTGACTTAGAAATATTTGGGGATTTTTAGTTATTTTTACTGACTTTTATTGAAGTCTAATACAGAAAAGTGCACAGATACAAGCCCGTGGCTCTGGGAATTATTTGTGACCTGAACGTGTCCACCACTCAGACCAAGACAGGGTTCATTTCTGTGACCCCAGAGACCATGGCATGGCCTTGACCTTCTGAAGTCCCATATGCAGTAGATCTTCCTGCCGAAGCAAGGGTCTTTGTCCCAACTACCCTATTGGTGGGTGGTTTCGTTCTGTCTGCGTGGAGCCCCACAGGGCAGCTAGTGTGCGGTCACCGTTCTGATCTGTGGTTACCCCACAGTTCCCTCCTCTCATGCTCCTCACTGGCTCCTGAAACCCCTGCTCCCACCGAGGAACCATTTCCTACCTGAAGGCAGTGCCTTCTGTTGATGTCAAATTTCTCTGGTTTTTATCTGTCTGAAAAGGGCCTCTTTTTTTTTTTTTTTTTTGCCTCTATTTTGAAGCATATTTTCACTGAGCTTAGAATTCTTTAATGGACATTAATGTTTTTTTGGTGCTTTGATCATATTCCTTCCTTGTTTGTCTGTCTCCTTCCACAGTGTGGCTGTCCTGTGTGTGATGACAGTTGTCTGCGGAGTTGTGCTGCTTGGCTTCACAGAGATTGTGCAGCCTGTGCAGTGGGGGCCTTTGTTAGACTGGAGAACCCTTGTTTGCTCTGTCTCCACAGCCTCCGGTGGCACTGGGGCCTCTGCCACGTGTAGAATGCTTGAGTCCTCTCTCAGAAGGCAGTGGACCCTAACAGACCAGTCACAGCGTCTCCAGATGCTTGCAGTTCTGGTCCATGGAGCTCTTCATCTAGTTTGGGGTCATCTGTGTGTGTGTAACGTATCTTTACAGACAGGCATGGTCCCCACTTGCTGAGCACCAGGCTTGGCCCCGCTTCTTGGGGGAACTCTGCATGGTCCTCAGGGAAGGCACCGTTTCTGCTGGCCTCACTGGGAGGCGGAGGCTCGGAGACGTCAGGCCACGTGCCAGGGTGGCAGGTCTAGCTGACGCAGAGCAGGGCTCACACGAACCTGGAGGCCCCGGGCCCTGTCTGTGGGCCATGCCGCCCCGTGTGCCGTGGTCTGTCCAGGCAGCATTGTGCGGGGACCCCCGCCGTCCTGACGCCGCTCCAGCCCCCTCATATCCCAAAGCCAGACCTGCTCCTGGCCCCTCCACTGTCCCCACCAGAAGGCCCTGGCCCTTCAAGGTACAATTCCCAGTTTCTACCACTGACCTAATTTAGTTTCACTGTTGTTTTAGTGGAGTTTGGGGTCACAGATGGCCCCCAAACCGCCATCCTGACGTTCATGACTTGTTTACAGTCCAGACCAAGACCAGACAGGGGGTCGCCGAAGACTCTTCCTGCACCTTTTCGGTCTGGTGTGTGTCCCAACTGTTCCTTCTGGTTGATGGCCACTCCTCCCAGGCTCCTGCCACAGGACGGCTGCTGCCCGGGCTTTTATTGCTGCTGTGGTCAGGGGAGGAGGCAGGGCAGGTCTGCACTAGGGGTTGGAAGTAGGCAGACACTGTTCCTTCAACCCTTATGTTTTTAAGTACCTTATGTTTGCTTGTTAAGTATCTTGCACATATTTGTGATTGGTTGAAAGGGTTCTCCTCAGCTTTTTCCCTTCTTCTGAGTTCCGTGTGTCTCCACCATGAAAGCCTGGCTTTGACGGTGTCCTTCCAAGGAGGGCTGTGTCTCACCGCAGAGATGAGCCCCTGTGGTCAAGGGCCACTCTGCCCTCCAGTGGGTGCCCAGAGCCCCTTAGCACCGCCCTTCAGTCCTTGGACTGACCGACCGCCACAGCAGCCAGGACACAGGCGAGCCTCCCAGGCCCCCTGGAGATGGTTGGTGGGGTGCTGATTGTTTGTGTCGTCTGTGGCTAATTGTAGATGTTTCTCCACGGTGTTTGTATGCCCGTGTTGGAAGCAGTAACACGGACCCCAGCTTTCCTTCCCTTTCAGACCGACGCAGATATCCAGGCGCTATTTATGGGCATAGACAGCCTGTGTCGGAAGTACTCCAGAGAGACCTGCCAGGTGAGCTCCACACGTGGCTTGCTCAGTGTGACCCCCGTCCGTCCGCCTCGCCTCAGAGACTCGGTGTTGTGATAGCCTCGGAAGAGAGAGGGTGTTATAAGCTCTGGAGACCAGTCCCTCCTAGGGTTCTCGGCCTCCCATGGCTGCCCTCGCTGAGACGAAGCCATTGGCTGTGTTTGGTTGTTGCTGCTGTGTGCGGGGATACAGCTGTCGCTTGAACCTCATGATCTGGGACAGGCCTGACGGTTCGGGTTTGCAAGGGCCCCAGATCGAGCCTGCGGGCTGCTTCGTGAGGCTGTCCTTTCTGAGGGTCATGGTCCACGTGGGCATGCTCTCCCCTGGCTCCCGGGGTGCCTGTCTTCCTCCCAGCCCTGCTCCCCTCACCTCGCCTGCCCCGCCCCCACATCTCACCTGCTGCTCCCCCTCCCTCTAGTGTTGTGAATCCCTGCTCACCCCACATCCCGCCCCAGACGCCTGGCCTCCCGGCCGTCCCTGGACAAGGTGCGGGCCGCCGTTCTGTCCACGAAGCCACTTGGGAGAGAAGGGAGCCCTCCAGCCCTCAGCCATCCTGCTTCTCCCTGTTAACGCTGAGCCCCCTGCGGGCCGCCTCCCACCTACCCTCTGGGGGAGGAGGCCGAGCGGGGCAGCATCCAGGAGCTGCCTCCAGCCAGGACCTTTCCCCTGGGGCAGCAGGCCGAGGGAGAGCAGTACCCACCCTGACCGTTCTGGGCCGGTGCCTGTCTGGCTCCACCAGCCCTGCCGAGACCTCCCCTCCTCTGCACGGCCACTCTCCAGCAGTGACAAAGCCAGAAGCCCCACGGTGTCATGGCTGTGCCATCTATGTGTAGCCCCATAGTCACACACACATGCCCCAGAAGCTGCCCACGATCAGGCTTGGGAGGTCCTCAAACCCACGGCATTCACAACCACGGGCAGCCCTGTGCTTACAAGAGTCTCACCAAGGACATGGAGTTTCCAGACGGCTCCGCAGAGCGTGCGCCCGTGCAGGGGTGGGGGGTGGGCTGCGGAGGCAGCTGCCAGGGACCTCCCTCACACCTCTGGGCCGCACGTCCCATGGCCACGTGCCCATCTGTCCGGGTGTGAAGTGGAGTTTCCAGAGGCCTCACGACAGGATATCGCATCATCATGCACGTTAACATACTGGGCTTGTTACTCTTGAATGAATTGATACGTATCGTAAATTCCTCTCGGTATTACTTCTAGTAGGGAAGCATTGATGGAGCAAACCTGCATCAACAGTAATTTTAAGAGCGTAAAGCCACCCTCAGGCCATGGCACGAATGGGTGTCAGAACCACAGCAGGTGGGTCCAAGGAAGCGGTCAGGAGGTCACCCTTCCTGATCTAGTTTGGAAGAAGCAGAAATCCTCCTTCCCCTGAGCACCTCCCTGAGCCAGGGCTGGCCCTCATCAGTCAGTCAGAGCGTGGACACGTGGCTGCCCCTCAGGAGGATGGACCCACAGGGTGGCAGGCGCCCCGAGCTGTCCCACAGCTTCCCCTGCCCATCACAGGGACCACCAGAGAGGGTGTGTACATGCTCAGCTCCTGGTCTAGGCTTCCTCAGCCTCCGCCCTTCGTAAAAATCTCACAAAACGGGTGCCGCCTCCGTGCAGGAGGGCACTCTGTACCAGATGAGGGTCATGGCCCTTTCACGTTTTGTTCTGCTGGTGTCCACATCCCTTGCCCTGGTCAAGGCCGCAGCAACTCAGCCTGAGGGCCCTGACACCCTGGAGTCCTGGAGGCTGGCCCCTGCCTGGTACAGGTGGGTGGCATATGGCCACAGGGGTCCACGCTGCCCCTGGACTTGCACCAGGCCCCTCGGGATTCAGTGGCCCATCCACAGGCCCCTCTCCTGGCTCAGCTCTGCCTGTGGCCCGGTCCTTGCTGTGGCCTCAGTGCCTTGTCCTGTCTGTGCCAGCCACGGAGGCCTGCACGCTTGGTCTCTGCCTGTCCTCTTTTAAGAACAGCCACAGGCCCGTCCACAAGTCCTGCTGAGCCCCAGCTCTTCTGAGGTCAAGCCCACCTGCCAGCGTGGACACAGCCCTGCTCCTGGACGCTGCAGGTGGGCCATCCTGTGGTCACTTCCACATGCTCCTGCTTTGTCTCTCAGAGTGGACCCTGCACCAGGACACGAGGTTTAGGGGTTGGTGTGTGACAGGCTCTTCCTGCCACGGGCACAGAACCTGTTGAGGGATGAGACCAAGCAAACAGACTGTCGGCCCAGTCCTGGCTGAAGGCGGCTGTGGGCGGGGGGGGTGCCTCTAGATCTGCCAGAATGCCTCCCCACTGTGCACAGCCCCCGCCTCCAGTCTCGGACCTGGCTGGCCCTTCTATCCCCCAGCACCTCACCCCCTCCTGGGAGCCAGACCTGAGAGCTGTCGCCGAGCATCAAGGACATTTCTGGGATGTGGCCTCATGAAGACGCAGATGCCCATGGGGGTGACATTGCAGGCCCCTCGTGGTGCCCCCACCACAGACTAATGCTCCGGGCAGACCCTGTGTCCATCGGCCCTTGTCTTGTGGAGCAGGGGCCCCATGTGGCGTGTCCTCCAGACCCCCGAGGCTGTGGAATCCCTGGGAAGATGCAGGAGGATAGGAAGAGACTGTCACTCCTGACCGTGGTCCTGTCTTCTGGAGGTGGCCCAGGCCATAGAGGAGGCACTGAAGACCTGCTGGGGGCTGGCCGTCCAGTCCATGGTGGTTTCTCCCTCGGTCTGTGCTAGCCCAGTGAGCCTGGGGACAGCACCAGCCACCCTTCGTGTCTGTCCGCTAAGCAGAGTCCTGGGGTATATTGATGGGGTGTAGGACCTAGAGGGTGCTGGCTTCACATCCCAGTCCTGCAGGAACCCTGCCCGGGGGGCAGCAGAATCAAGTTTTAGCAGTTACAGTGTAGTGTTCCCAGAGGGGAGGCGTCACTGAAAACTTCTCTTAGGGACACCTGGGTGGCTCAGTCAGTGAAGTGTCTGCTTCCAGCTCAGGTCATGGTCCCGGGGTCCTGGGATCGAGCCCCGCATCGGGCTCCCTGCTCAGCGGGGAGCCTGCTTCTCCCTCTGCCCTCCCCCCTGCTTGTGCTCTTGCCCCCCCCCCCGACAAATTAAATAAATAAATAGAACTTCCCTTAACGTGGGGTGGCTCTCTCCTCCCCTGAGTAAATCACAGATCACTGTTTCTGATATAGTTGGTGTTCTCAGGAACCTACCGCAGATGTGGAAATTGGGGCCCGTCTAAATGGAAGAGCAGAGGGCGCCTGGGTGGCTCAGTTGGTTAAGCGACTGCCTTCGGCTCAGGTCATGACCCTGGAGTCCCGGGATCGAGTCCCGCATCGGGCTGCCTGCTCGGCGGGGAGCCTGCTTCTCCCTCTGACCCTCTCCCCTCTCATGCTGTTTCTCTCTCTCTCTCTCTCTAATAAATAAATAAAATTAAAAATAAATAAATAAATGGAAGAGCAGAGGTGGTCCCAGGTGCAGTGGGCCCTGGGGGTCCAGAAAAGGTCCCTGGGCTCTCTGGGCTCCACTTGGCGCTGTGCCCTCTCAGCCAGCCCCATCCACGTAGCATGTCCAGGGTGTTCCCCGTGGGTGCTGTTTGGTCAAGAGGCTGTCCCGTGATCCAGTTGCTGCGGCCAGAGGGATGATGGTGCACTGTGATTGGCCCCCTGGGTTGTGTCCCGTCCCAGGGCGAGGCCCTGAGCACCACTGAAGCTGCAAGCAAGGGGCGTGGTGCAGCCCTTGTGGCCTGTGTGACCTTCATGTGGAGCACGCTGCCTCCGCTCGCACGTGCATTTGGGCACATGCCACTGCACACACAGCTGGAACGGCTGTACCGAGCTCTGCTCCAGGCACAGGGTGGCAGCCAGCAGAGCCCACGCCTGGACCGGCGGCGGGCGGGCAGGGGGACGGTATAGGGAAGCGGAGTGTGCTTGTGCCTGCACCAGAGGTCCATCCCAAACCCTGGCTTCCGGGACAGCGTGCATGGTAGCAGCCCGCGCCAGTGCTGGCAGCTGACACATACTCTCTTCTCAGATTGCAGAATTTCAAGAAAAGCACAGAAAGAGACTCTTGACCTTCTATAGAGAAAAGGTAACTCCCGTGACTTGCTGCCTAGTTAACCCAGGCCGTGTCCCAGGCGGCGGGCGCCTGGCTGGCACCTGTCCTGCTAACCCACAGCCCCGCGTGGGTTCTCATCTGTGATTGGCATGTGGCCACTTGGGGGACCCAGCCATGGTCACGGGGGCAGTTACACTTTGCGACAACACTGACCATGAACATCCCCACAGCTCATCAGGCACTTTTCCACACGCAGCAGCTGTGGGGTTGCCCTGGGGAAACCTTACAAAAGGACATCAAGATGCCTGTTTGCCCTATAAACACCCTCCTCTACATGGAAGGAGAGCAGAGCTTTGGTGAAAGCGGCAGTGTTCATCTAGTTTCGCATCTGGGGTGTAGACAGCTCAGAGGAGCACCAGGGCGAGGCTGCTTGCTGAGGCTGGGCTACACTGCACGGCTTCGCGCTGCCCAGACAGCTTCCCAGCGCTGGCTCCCGGGGCCCCCGACGGCCTGCACACGGTGCAGATTTACCCCGAAACAGCGAGAGGGCAGCTCCTGTGGCGGCCACGTTCTGATTCTCTCCGCCCAGTCTGCCTGATAACCAGAAGTCTGATTGTGTTTAGATCACAAAGCTGGAGGAATCCCTTCAGAAGTCAGTGCTGCGGATGGAACAGCTTCAGAGGTGAGTCCTCTCCACGGGCACACCCGGGGCAGCTGAGTGCTGCCCGCTTGGCTGTCTGACCTTGTAAGACCTTGTACTTTCATTTACTAGAAGCTTCTGTCAAAGCAAAAGTGCAGTGGGAAGCAGAGCCGTGAAAACACACAGGACTGGCTCCCCTGCCCACAGCCTGGGGCCTCCCCTCTGCCAGGAATCATGGCGCCCGTGACAGTGAATGCGTGCAGCCCATGTGTCCATCTGTGTGGGGCCCGAGGTTTGCCCTGGGGCAGCATCCACCCGGCCCCCTTACGGTCCACAGCACCTTCTGTTCTGTGAGACAGACTGTGGTTCTCTCAGGTGTGTTAACACGGGGACTCTGTGAAAGTCCCAGTTTGCCAGGTCGCACGTTAGGTTAAAGTCTGCAGAGTCGGTGGCCCCGGGGAGCTGCTGTCCACCCAGCTGGTCACGTGTGCAGGGGTGACCCACACACTGCAGGGGGGTGCTTGCTGCCGGGGGGCCCTGGGCAGCTGGAAGCCACGTGGTCACCACGGGGCCTGTCTGGGGTGAATGGGCCGCCACCAGCCGGCACCAGGGTGAGGGTGTGCTCTGGGCTCCACGCACTCCGGGGAGATCCAGCCCCCGGCCGGCACAGCAGTGGAGGCCCCGAGAAGCCAACCTAGCGGTGAGGCCCTGCTCCGCCCGAGTCCAGGGAGCGGCAGAGGGCGATGCGCCCACGTGGGGTCACTCGGATCGTCGTCCTTGGTGTACAAGTGCCTTTCTTTCTGGGGAACCGATCTGCAGCCACTGTCTTCCCCGCGCTGCTCCCGTGCGGCCCCTGGTCCTGCTTCTGTGCTCAGCTCTGCGCTGCACTCCTTTTCCGCCTTGGGTGCATTTTGGCTGCTCAGTTTTGCGTTTCTAGAAGGTTCCTGGTCCTTTTTGCCCTTGTGGCGGTAGCTTATTTTTGTCCCCATCTTCTGTTCAGGCACATCACAGGCAGTGTGTCTCCCACACCTGACTCCTGAGAGTCAGATCTGCCTGTTCTCCCCGGGGCTCTCGAGCCAGGTGGAGCCTTTCTGGCCTGGCTGTGGCGGGGTCATCCTGCTGGCTCGCTCCGCGCGTCCCTGGCTTGGGGGAGGACACCCTCACCCAGACCGCTGCCCGCGCGCGAGGAACAGAAGTCATGCAGCGCGGCGTTCACGGGGGGGCGTTGGGGGGTTCGGCTCTGTTGCAGTGCCGTGTCCTGGGGAGGGCGGCACGGAACAGACATGTGTGAGCCAGTGCCCTCGGAGGCGCTGGGTCGCCACAGCGCAGACGTCTGCCTGCCCCTACCCCCTGGTCAGTGAGTCACTCGGCAGGTCTTTGTCGAGCACCTGCTTGTTCCCAGCACTGGGCACTGGCAGGTCAGAGCGAGCGCAGGCCACTTGCCTGTCCTCAGGGGGCTGCTCTGGGTGGAAAGTGAGGCTGGCAAGGGATGGGGGGCCGGGCGGGCGGGGAGCCTCTGACGGTTTGTCGTCTTCTACTTCAAACCGGGATGAATTACGTGGGAGTAGATGTTTATGGTTTAATTAACACCTTCTCTCCATCTGTTTCGTATGAGATTGTCACAACAAACAGCTTTCGGCGCAATAAAAACTCCAGTTTCAAGTAAGTAACACGGGCCTGAACGGGGAGGGGTATGAGGAGCCATGCAGCGGGGCTGCCTGAACGCGGCCTAACGCTCAGACCCCCACCACAGCTCCTTCAGCAAAGCCAGGCGGACACCCGCTCCTGCCCCCTGACTCGTCCACCTCTGACAGGTGTGTGCCTGGGGGGGACGTCTGAGGGCCCCTGAGAGTCACACAGCCCCTCCCCTGACACACCTCCGGTTCTCCTCGCCCCCCCCACCCTGCAAGTCCCCTGATGCTGGACGCCCAGCAACACTTAGCACAGGACTCGGGAGCTTGGCCCTCCCTCCAGCTCCTCCGTGCCCTGCAGAGCCTCACGGGCACAGCCCCGGAACCAGGTGTGTGGTGCAGGCGGGCCCATCAGAGATCCGTCCCCACAGTCATCCCGGTCAGTCGGGGGCCATCCTGCACCCGTGCTGGGCTGATGGGCGTCGTCGTCCCTGGGACTCCGATCTGGGACCAAGATGGCCAGGCTGGGGGAAGCGCTTGGAAACAAATGCAACCAGAGAACGGGACAGGAGACCACAGCTGTGCTGGTGGCATGACTGGGGACCCTGACCCGCCCTGGCTGATGGGAGCTGCACCCCTCACCATGGCTCTTCCCTGAGACAGTTGGGGTTGAGTCTGGGTGCAGCACCGGACCTTTCTGCCGCAGCTCACGTTCGGCGGGCGCACGGTTCACTCCCCTACCCTTCCTTTGTCCTTTCTGCCGTTTCCCTCCTGCGGGGCTGCCCCGACGACACTTCCCTGTCACACGTGGGCTGAGTAATTAGGGGACTAACATTAGGAGCACCCATTGTGTAAAACGTGTCGGTCAAGCAGTAAGCGTTAAGGAAAGTAGACGAGATGTTCCTGCTTGCACTGCAGGAGGTTTGGGCCTGAGTTAGAGGGGCAAGCACACGGCTGGCCCACGGAAGAAGGAGAGTGTGGGCCGAGGAGTGGAGCAGGGGCTCCAGAGTGGGGCCAGGGCCCAGTGGAGAAGCATGCCCATGTGCGCCTGGCTGACAGACCGTGGGCGGCCAGTGAAGAGCCCGATGCACGAGCAGACAGAGTGTGGGCCTGGATGGGGTGTGGACGTGACCCGGGCTCACTAAATGTATCCCACTGTTCATTTAACAGAGTGGAGTCCATGCAGGTTGACCATACTCCTTCTCCAATGAGAAAAGTAAGTACACCTGTTCCCTGTGCTGCTCGTCTCCCACACAGCACACAGTTGTGGTTTTCCTCAGCGCCAGGATACATGAGCGTTTGTGTGATGGATGGATCACAGTGGGGTCTCTTGTCGTGTGCTGGGCTGAGGGGTGAGCAGGTTGGGGTGTGGTTTATAGAGCAGGTCCTGCGTGACCCTGCGGGGAGCGGGGCCGGGACTGTGAGGCACAGGGAGCAGGCAGGTGGGTAGGATGACGTGATGCTGTGTGGTCAGGGTCAGCCCTGTCCAGCCAAGTGGAAGCGTGAAGGCTCTGAGAAACAGAGGAGAGAAACCAGAGCAGAGGAAGCTCAGGGCCCCAGGCCTGGCCCAGGCAGAGCATGGCCAGACTGCCCCCTGGCCAGACGCGGGCAGCTCGGGAAAGGAGTGGGGGAGCTGGTCCCCAGGGGGAGGCTCCTGGGGCCCGGAGAGGGAGCGACCAGGTCAGAAAAGTGGCTCGAGCAGTGCGCGGCTGGTTGGTGCCCACGGACTCGTCAGTGTTGGTGACTTAACCGACACAGCGCCTAGTGCTTCTTGTTTGCAGTCTTCTGGTCGCCCTGGGAGGTGCACACTGGTGTTCAGGCTGCTTAGTGAGTAGTGCTCATTTCCAAGGGAGCCGTCCTGGAACCATATGAAGGAGGAATCTGGATTCCAGGATGAGCAGGTGGGAATGCAAAGCCATTCAGAGCTAGGATGGAGGAGACAGCCCAGTCCCTGGCAGCTGGTGCCGGCGTGTGCCTCCTCCCCGCACATCTCCAAGCCCCACGTCAGGTCCTGGACGGAGACTGAGGGTGCACCTCCTCCCTGCCCTCTGGTCCCAGCACCCCGCACTGCCTGCTGGCCTTTGTTCCCCAGCGGCTGGACCCTGAGCCTCACCCACATGTGGCCTAGTTTTGGAGATCAGAGACTGACAACCTAAACTGATTCATGTGTCACTGGGTGTTACAGCTGAGGGACCAGAATGTGGGGAACTGTCTTGAAATTGCAGGGTGATGTCCTGGACCAGTGGGAGCTCGTGCTGCCATCAGGGGCAGATGGGGGCTAGTGAGACTCTGCACAGACATCTCCGGGAGACAGGTGTCCAGGATGGAAATGAATGGGTGCACCTGTGTTCAGAGACAGGCTGCCAGAGCAGAACGCAGAGGACACTTGTCTACCCTGTCGATCCCTGCCTGGCCGCCCCGCCAGCCCTGGGAGTGGGCGCCTGTGAAGGCACCTTGGCTCGAACTGCTGTGCACACCCAGTGGGGGCAGGGTGAGCGCTGTCTCCTGGCAGACCCAGGGTGATGCAGTGGCCTGCAGCAGGGGGCGGGGGCCGCACACACTCCTCCAGGGGCGTGAGAACAGGGCTCCGGCCAAGCGAGGGGCGCTGTCTGGTGTTTCTGGCAAGGTGAGTGGCCATGGCCACAGGGGAAGCAGAATGAGGGCACCACAACCAGCAGAGAAGATGCCATGCCCACCCTACGACACCTCAAGCAAGCAGCCAGGGGTCAGCTGCCGGGGCATGGCCTTTGCCGGTCCTGGCGGGCCTTGTCCTTGCTCCTCCACTGCCCAGCGCTGAGCCTGGGGTCCTGGGAGAAAAGGCAACCGAGGCAGAGCCTGCAGGTGGACAGGGTGATGATGGCGCCTCACACGTGAACCCGACTTCCTGCCGGGGACTCAAAAGCATCAAGTGAACACGTCCTGTAACTCACGAGTTCATGAGCGAAGCCAGTAAAATGTGAATGCCAGCTTGAAGGAGAATCCTGAGAACAAACACACGTCAGCCGTCGAGAATGCAGAAACAAGTGCGTGAATGTGCTGACACATAACCAGCAGCTTCCACGTGGCAGCCCAGGCGGGCAGGGTGGCTGTTGTCACGTGACTTCAGGACCAGGAGACCCCGACCCCGCGGCAGCAGACACCCTGGTGGGAAGCTTTGCACATCCATAACCGCCTGACACCGGGGCGTCCTAGATCTTTCTAGAGTGTTTATTCTCTCACAGGAAAAACCTTCCACCGAGCAAGTTGTGAGTAGAGGGAGAGCTATAAAGCTGTATTTGATTCAGCCCCTGAGCCGGGCCGGGTCTGCCTGGGGCCGGTAGGCGGCCCTTGAGGAAGCCTGCCCGTGAACGCCTGCCATGTGCGGAGTGCGCTCTTCCTTGGAACCGTCTGCCATGCACTGTCTTCTCAGATTTCCTGTGAACTCCTCACCGCCCTGTAGAGCCACCCCCTAAATGCAGCCTGGCGTGGGACACCTCCCACGGGAGCTGTGGCTTCCTCGTGCTGGTGCAGGCCGGGTCTGTGCCTGCTCTGCTCGGAATGGGCCTTTGGCCGGGGCCCAGGGAGATGGCCGGAGTTCTGCGTGCGGCTGAACACAGCAGCGAACATCCCGATCCTAGGCAGTAACTCCAGTCATGCTCCGGAAAATGGGTCCTCACGGGCCCTGTCCTGGTACCTCTGACTCCTGGTACGCATGGCAGCACCTGTCAGCCTGTGGCCACATAGCCAGGCTGTGCGTCTGTGCTACGGCCACCACCCTGGGCAGTCTGGGTCTTTGTATCGTTTTGGCTTCCCCTGTTACTGGTTTCTCCCTAGAACAAATAGAAATCCTGTCTTAGTAGGAGCTAGGGTGAGAAAAGACAAGTTACCCAGTTCTAACCCAACTTAGTAATTTTTGCCCGTGCTCTATGATGATAATTTTTCTGGTGTTGCAAATACTCTGTCAGTTTAGAACTGGACGGAGGTGGGGGTCAGGGGCACAGCCCCATGGGAGGTTGTGAGCGGAGCAGGTGCAAAGGGCTGCCGGGGCGCATGAGAGCAGTGGGCATCTGGACATCCTGACTCGGTGGGTGGCCGCGGAACGGGGAGCCCTGGGGAGGGTGGACAGGCCAGGTACTCTTGACTTACACTGAGCGCAGCAGCAAAATGGCACAGTTGCCAGGACTGGCCGAGAAATAGTGGGACCAGAGCACGAGCCCATAGGGGGACAGCTGCAGCCAACCCACCATTCCCAAGGATGGCCGGGAAAGACGCTTCAACTTGGGAAGCTCTGTCCTGGTGAGAGCATGCGGTCAGTGGGTGAGAGCGTGCTGTCCTGGGTGTGAGCATGCCCTCAGTGGGTGTGAGCATGCTGTCCTGGGTTCATGTGTGTGCGCTGTCAGTGGGTGAGAGCGTGCTGTCCTGGGTGTGAGCATGCTGTCCTGGGTGTGAGCATGCCATCAGTGGGTGTGAGCATGCTGTAAGTGGGTGTGAGCATGCTGTCCTGGGTTCATGTGTGTGCGCTGTCAGTGGGTGAGAGCGTGCTGTCCTGGGTGTGAGCATGCTGTCCTGGGTGTGAGCATGCCCTCAGTGGGTGTGAGCATGCTGTCAGTGGGTGTGAGCGTGCTGTCCTGGGTGTAAGCGTGCTGTCAGTGGCCATCTCGGTGGAGAGCCAGCCCCCCAGGCAGGGCTGTGCTGTTGGCAGTGTCTCTGCCCGAGGGGGCCAGTCCCTTCAGGGTTGAGTCTGGCTTGTTGGTATGAGCCAGGGGGTGGGTTCCTAGAGGGTGCCCTGGAGCAGAGCCGCCAGGGGAGACTGCCTGACCATGGAGTAAAAGGACCACTGGGGTGGGTGTGTCAGGGGTGGGAGCTGGGAAGATGGGCTGCCGTTAGGGGCCTGGGGGCTGGGGGCCAAGTCTAGTGACAGACCCGTGGGTCCGGGCATGTGAGGGGCCATAGGAGTGAGGCCAGGGCAGCTGGAAATAGCATCTGGCCCGACTCCTGGCAGCATCTCTGCGTTGGGAGGAGGGCTCCCCCATCACTAGCATCAGCACCAGGGAGGTGTTCTCTCAGGAAGTCGGGGAGTGGGTACCTGACAGGTGCATGGCCAGAGCAGGGCTCCCTGCGATTTGATAACACCTCGCCCCATCCGCATCTAAATTGCAAGGTGATAAAACTGTATGCACAAAATGAGGATTTAATCAGGATTTTAAAATTTATGAGATCAGGGGTGCCTGGGTAGCTCAGTCGGTTAAGTGTCTGACTTGGTTTTGGCTCAGGTCACGATCTCAAGGGTCATGGGATCGAGCCCCACATCAGGCTGTGCCCCCAGCGGGGAGTCTGCTGGAGATTCTCTCTCTCTCAAAACGAATAAAATCTTAAAACGATAAAATTTATGATGTCAGTCAAGGACTTGACTTTTCTCTCTTCTGAAACTCTTAAAAGCACTTAGTGGAGCCCTCCATGCATTAGCTGCCGTGGGCTACCTGGGGCTGCGGGGCACAACAGTGTGGGGCCTGTCTCCGGCCAGCCCAGGAATTTCCCCAGCTGACTGACAGCCACTAAGGATGTTCTTAGTAAATACGGAGAATCTCACTCAGAAATGGCCGCATTGGAAACTGACTTGTTTTCTTTTTACACCTTAGCCTGAGGTGGCAGTTGGCCCAGCAAGAATCTCTCTGATCAGCCCACCTCAGCATGGACGCATGGGTAAGTGGGGGTCCCTGCACCCATACCCCATGTCAGCACGTGGGCTGAGCTCCATTCCCCAGAAAGGAACATTCAGTCAAACCCATCAGAACCCACCCATGTCCGTGCTGTCCTTCAACAAAGTCAGCATGGGAGCGACCTGTTCCCCAAAGTGGTGTGGCTGCTGGGCCCGTTGGGGGACCCGTTATGAGCACCTCAGAACACGCCACAGACAGAGTGCTCTTGCGGTAGCGTGTCTCCTCTCGGCCTGGAGCAAAATGGTATCATCACCAGCTTTGCTTCCTGGGAGTTGTTGGAGAGGCTGGTGGGTTTCTGAGGGGAGTGCGTGTGCCCGCCAGCAGGCTCGGGCCCCTTCCCCGCTGGGGTCAGGGTGGGCCCCCCTGACCTAGCCCCTCTGCTGTTGCCCCCACCGCCTCACCAAGCACCCAGTGAGCTCAGGCCTGCAGGGGCGATATTCATGATTTGTGACCAAGCTTGATTGCCCTTGACCCCAGCTTCTCTGCTCCCTGCCTCACCTTTGCTTCTTGCTGATGGTGATATTCCAGTAGCTGCCTCGGAGGAGGACCGAGAGGCAGGCCATCTGTGTGGTCGCACCTAGAGCCTCCTGCTGCCTCCCTCTCGGCTGAGTGGGAGTGGGGGGGCCTGCAGCACCTGCCCTGGGGGACGGTCCGTGGCGCGTCCCAGATGCAGCTCTGCATTTCTACCACTCGTGCTGTTCCTGCCAGCCGGGAGGCACCCCAGCATGGCTGTTCATCCTGCTCACAGCCTCTCATCCCCTCCTTGCCTTTTGCCCCCACACCGCCCACCTCAGGCCTGATGTGCCAGCTTGGAGCGGATTCAGCTCAGGGATGCAGGGGACCCACCCTGCCCCACCCCCCGGGTACGGAGTTTCCCATTTCAGCCTGTTTATTCCCACGCACGGGCCTCCCTGTCCCACCCTGGTGAGAGCTCGTGACACTTACTCTCTAGTCCTGTTCAGCTTCCCGTGGATGCCATTCCGTGGTGCATGCGGTGGTGGTCCTCTTGGCGCTGGCTCTTGCCCCCCATGCGCTCACCTTTGTTGGGAGCGTCCTCTGGGCCCGACATCCGCTGCACCTGCGCGGGGCAGGCAAGCTGTCCTCACACACCCCGGTTGCACCGTCCCCGTGCAGTTGTGGGTTTCAGACCTGTCTTTACAGGACTGAGGTGAGACCAGCAGTGCATGCAGGGGAGCTGCTGCCCTGCTCGTCTTCCTCTCCATACAGAAGCCTGTGACCTGGCCACCCAGCCTGGCCATGTCCTTGGCCTTGGTGCACTTCCCACCTCCCCCTCACTGTCCACAGTGTGTGCAAGTTGTGTGCAGGGACATTGGTCCTCACTGGATTCTCTCCCCAGACGCGTTTCCAGGAGGGAACACGGGGACCCCCTTGATGCTTTCCAGATGTATCGATCAAGAATTGAGAAGTGACAGGAGGGCTGCCCTGTGTGCGCCTTGCCCCGTGTGTCTCAGTGTCCCCCTGTTGCCACTCTGGAAGGGATGGGTCCTCATTCCTGTGACTGTGATCCTGAGTTTCTCCATTTAAGTCATCTCTTGTTTTTTTCTGTGAATTATCTACTTTTTCATTTGTCCTTCACATACATGAAATCCTCAAGATGAAGGATATCGATCTTTTATCCAATTTGCTATTTAATTTTTTATTTGATTTTTTTAATTTAATTTTTTATGATTTTTTTAAGATTTTATTCATTTATTTGATAGAGATAGAGGGAGAGATAGAGAGAGAGCACAAGCAGGTGGAGTGGCAAGCAGAGGGAGAGGGAGAAGCAGCCTCCCCGCTGAGGAAGGAGCGCGACATGGAGCTCGATCCCAGGACCCTGGGATCATGACCTGAGCCGAAGGCAGCCGCTTAACCGAGCCACCCAGGCGCCCCTTTTTTTAATTTTAGATACTTAATATTTTTATGTCTCAAATCTATGGTTATGTCCCTTTCTGCCTCACAGAAGATTTCTTTGTTTGGATAGGTTTTTTCCATACCCATACCATTTTCTTCTAGTTTTCAATATTTACCTTTTTCCAAGTTCTTTGGAGTATATTTTGAGATATATTGTAAAATGAGTGTCCCAGCTTGATAGTTTCATAATTTATTTTGAAAATGCTTCAGAAATAACACACAAGAAAATGGTAAGAAAAATATGAAAAACTCCCATGTTCCCTTAACCCAGATTCCCCCAAATTTTGCCAGATTTGCTCCCTACCCTTTATGGTCAGTGTATCTCTGAGCCACTGAGAGCATGTTGCAGATGCGGTACCCCAGCCCCCCTCAAAAGACAGGGGTGCTTGCAACACCAGCACAGCCTGGGGCAGCTCGGCATCAGCACGGCTCTGCCCCACAGCCATTGAGCAGCCTCGCTGGCTGTCGACTCAGAGTTCCCTGTGAGGACATCCTTCATCTTGTCGTCCTATAGCAGCTTGTGTCTCCTTCACTTTCCCTGTCTTTCCTGTCTTCAACAGTTTTAAGGATTATAGGCCTTAAATTCTAAAAGAGCCTAAAAGGCCATCCCCCTCCCCCCCGCAAGCCTGGGTCAACCAAGAATTCTATATCTAATAGAATTCTCCTTCAAAGGTTAAGACAAAATAAACATCACAGGGTAACAAAAACATAATTGTTGCTAGCCAACCTACCCTACGAGAAATCCTAACAGAAGGCATTGAGCTGAAGACACACGCTGACGGAACCTGATGCACTGGAGGGAATGGGGTCTCATTCCCTCAGTTACTCTACAAAACGTAAGATTGTGGAAGCAGCAAGTATAACACTCGTTGGGGTCATAATAAACATATGTAACACGTAGGGTAGTAAGCACAGAGGAGGGGGAACGGGGCCATGTTGGAGCAGAGGTAACAAAGCTCAACAGAATTAAGTCAGTGTTAACTAGAAGTAGACTTGTTTAAAGTAAACACAAACGTGACTCCAAAAATAATTTTTAAAATCAAGAGGAATTAAAGCATTACATTAAAAAGCACTTGTATACTGCAAAAGAAGACAATTAAAGGCAGACTAGAAGAAAAAAAGGTACATGAGGCCTATAGACAAATAGCAAAATAGGTGTAAATCAGATGGATCAATGCTTACCTTCAACATGAACAGGACTAAACCCACCAATGAGAAGGCAGAAGTTGTGAGACCGGATGAAGAAGACACAGCCACACATTGTCTGCAAGAGACATGCTTTAATCCAGCAGCACAAATAAGCTCAAAGTACAGGGTGTAAACCACACCATGCAGATGGTAACCAGACGAGTCGGAGCCGCAGTGTGAGTGTTGGACAAAACAGTGTTGGATGAAGGATGTTTCTAGAGAAGAGGACGAACATCTTGGTACTACAGGGTGGCTGTGTCAGGAAGACACAATTACAGGGTGTACACATGCAACAACAGATTTATGAAGCAAAAGCTGACACAATGGAAAGAAGAAATAGTTCCATTTTAGAGATCTTAATACTCTTTTCTCAAAGGTTGATAGAACAGCTACACAAGGAAAGATGTAAAAGGAAACGAGCAGATGGCGAGGTAGCCCACACAAATCTAACCGATTGGTGGTAACGTCAAACGTGAACGCACAGAACACCCCGCAGCAGAAGAGCAGAGATTGTCAGACTGGTGCAAGAGATAGCCCCAACTGGATGCTGTCTACAAGAGACACATTTTAGATTCAGGGATACAAATAGGAAAATTATAGAAAAAGATCTATCAAGCAAACAATAACCAGTACAGAGCTAGAGAGGCTATTTTCACATCAGACAGAATCAGGGGTTGTTCTTAAAAAACTTTTTAAAGATTTTTTGTTGGAGCGCCTGTGTGGCTCAGTCGTTAAGCGTCTGCCTTCAGCTCGGGTCATGGTCCCGGGGTCCTGGGATCGAGCCCCGCATCGGGCTCCCTGCTCCGCGGGAAGCCTGCTTCTCCCTCTCCCACTCCCCCTGCTTGTGTTGCCTCTCTTGCTGTCTCTCTCTGTCAAATAAAAATATTTTTAAAAAATCATTAAAAAATAGAGATTTTTAAATTTACTTAGAGAGAGAGGGAGAGAGCATAAGCAGGGGGAGCAGCTGGCTTCCCGCCAAGCAGAGAGCCCAATGCGGGGCTCGATCCCAGGACCCTGGGACCATGACCTGAGCTGAAAGCAGACGCTTAACTGACTGAGCCACCCACGTGCCCCGGAAATCAGTCCTGAGATGAATATTATTAGAGACAAAGAGGGGCATTTCATGATGATAAAAGGGTCAATACACCAGGAAAACATAATAATTATTACTGTAGACACCAAAAATGGAAGACCTAGAATACGTGATACCAAAACTGACAAAATTAAAAAGGGAAATGGTTAATTCAACGATAGTGATTCAGATATTTCAATATCCCACTCCAGTAACTTGAACAACACTGTTAGCCCCACTGACTTACCTGATAGTTGTGGACCCCACCCAGTAATAGCACCACACACATTCCTTTCCAGGGCAAATGGAGCACTATCTAGAATAGACCACATACTGGGACATAGAACAAGTCCTGACGCATTTAAAGGGATTGTAACCACCCAAAGTGTATTTTCAGGTGACAATGGAATTAAATTGGAAATCAGCAACAAAAAAAATCAGAATAAAACAAATACTTGGAAATTAAACAACACAATTATAACTTTTAATGGATCAAGGAAAAAAATTACCAGTAACATCAGAAAATATCTTGAATTGAAAGAAAATACAACATACCAAAATTTTTAAGATGCAGGTACAGCAATGCTTAGAGGGAAATGTATAGCTTTAAATGCTTATGTTAGGAAGGAGATCTAAAATCAGTGAGCTCCCAACCTTAAGAAGCTACAACAAAATGTATTAGAAATCTATGAAATAGAGAACTCAGTGGAATCTAAATTTTGTCCTGTGAAAAAATTAGCAAAATTGGTAAACTTTCACCTAGAGTGATCAAGAAGGCACAAATTACCAGTATCGGAATGAAAGAGCAGACATCACTACATACCCTACAGATATTAAAATAATTATAAGAAAATAGTATTAACAGTAGCATGCCAACAAAGTAGATGACTTACATGAAATGGATAAATTCCTATAAAGACATTATCAAAATTATCTCCAGAAGAAATAGTAAATCTGGATAGACCTCTTTCAAGTGAAGACATTGAGTTAATAATTTTAATATCTTTCTACGAAGAAAAGTCCATTTCCCAATGGCTTCATGGGTAATTTTAGGAAACATTTAATGAACTAATAATAATCCTACATGAACTTTTTCAGAAAATAGGAGAGGATTGAATGCTTTCCAGTTCATTTTACAAGGTCAGCAGTATCTTAAAGCCAAAGACACAAGAAAAATAACAGCAATCAGTATTCCTTATGAAAACGGATGCAGAATTCTTTAAAAATATGTGAGGCAATCAAATCTAGCAACATAGGAAAAGAATTGTATACCATCACCAAATGGGGTTTATCCCAGTAATTCAAGGTTATTTGACATCTGAAGATCAGTTAACTATATTAGAAATAGAAGACCTAAAAAACATTAGATCTTTTCAACATAATTTGACAAAAATCTATAATCATTCATGGTAGAAGCTCTCAAGAAACCTGTAATAGAAGGCAACTTCCTCACCAGGTAAAGGGCATCTGTAGAAAACCCACAGCTGACAGGGTACTGTTGAGAGGGAGCATGCTATCCCCTGAGACCAGGTGCATGGCAGGGCACCCATAGTCCACAGCCCCTCTCCAATCCCACATCCACTGGGGACTCTAGCCAGTGCAGGGAGGCCAGAGAAGGAAGTGACAGGCACATAGATTGGGTGAGAATGAGTGTAAGTGTCCTTATCATAGATGGTATGCCCTTGTGTGTAGAAATCATAAGGGATCTTTAAGAATACTAGTAGGAATCAAACAAGGTTGGTAAGGTTACAGGATGCAATATCCATATACAAAAGTCAGTTGTAATTCTGCATATGATAAACAGTCCAAAATTGAGATTAATCAGTTGGTCATAACTGACAAGAGTTTTCTTCTGGACTTTGTATTCTTTTCAACTGATCAAAATACCATCTTAGGGGCACTGGCTGGCTCAGTTGGTGGAGCGTGGGACTCTTGATCTCGGAGTTGTGAATTTGAGCCCCACATTGTGTGTAGAGATTACTTAAATGAAATTTTTAAAAATAACCATCTTCTTATTTTTGCTTAACCACTAAATTTTGAAATCAGTGTAAGCCCTCTGACTTTGTTCTTAATTTACCAAAATGATTTTGGCTAGTCTAGGTCCTTTGCATTTTTACATAAATCTTAAGATCCACTTGTTAGATACTACCAAAAAAAGCCTGCTGAGATTTTGATGGGAATTGTGTTGCATCTGCACATCAGTTTGGGGGAGAACTGCTGTCTTAACAGTTTTGAGTCTTTGAATCCATCAGCATGGCATGCCTGTCTCTCCACTTCTAGATCTCTAATTTATCCAGGAGATCTTTTGTTGCTTTCATTGTATAGGTCTTTTATAGATAAACTTATGCTTCAGTAATTGCTTTTGATGGTGGAATTCTCTTCAGTCCACAAGGCATATCTTTTCCCATTCTTTTTTATTTTCAACCCATTTATGTCTGAATCCAAAGCATACCTCTTGCAGACAGTATCAGATGTTGCTTTTCTTGTTGCCTGATCCATTCTTATACTGTCTGCCTTTTCACTGGAGTGTTTGGTCCATTGAGGGTTAATACATTATCAGCATGTGTGGATATATGTCTGCCATTTTGCTATTGTTTTTTTGTATGTCTTGGGATTTGTTGTTTGTATCTCCTTAACTGTTTTTTGCATTAAATATTTTTAGTGTATCATTTTGCTACAGACTGGATTGTATCCCCTCAAAATTGATATGTTGAAGCCCTAACACCCCCCCCTTTACTATATTTGGAGACAGAGCCTTTAGGAGGTAAATGAGGTCATAGGGTGGGACTCTGATCTGATATGGTTAGTGTCCTTATAAGGCGTGGGGCAGGGAGGCACATTGTATTTGTGTCAACAAAACCATAAAAAACAAAAAGAGGAGACACCAGAGAGCTCACTTACTCTCCATGCAGTGCACTAAGAGGTCACAGGAGCACACAGAAGATGGCCGTCAACGGGCCAGGAAGTGGCCCTTCCTAAACGCCCAGCCAGCCTCCATGACTATGAACAATAAATGTCCACTGGTTAAGCCCCAGCCTGTAGTGTTGTGTTGTGACAGCCGAGCCCACTAACACACGTTTGATTTCTCTGTTGATATTTTACAACGTGTTCTGTTATTTTCGCAGTGACTGCCTAGGAATTCCACCGTGCACCCTATCATAATCTACTTTAAGTGAATACTGACTTAACTCTGGTGAAATTCAGAGGAAGTTCCTCCCCCGCTTCATGATGTCCTATTTATGTATAACTACATATGCTATATATAACGCATAATAACACATATAGCATTCATAGTATTACAAATCCAGTAACACAGTATCCTCCTAATTACTTCTTTGAAACAATGTCACATTTCTTAAAGATCATAAGAGAAAACAAAGTCACATACACACATTCTTTACTTGTACTGCATTTTTACCATTTCCAGGGTTCCTCCTTCCTTCCCATGGATTCAAATTAGTGTTGGCTCTTATTTCATTTCGGCCTGAAGCACCATTTTGTGTAGGGCTTGTCAGCCGGCAGTGGATTCTCAGTCTTTGTCCACCTCTGGATGTCTTCATTTTGTCTGCATCTTGAAGGGTCACTTCACTGGCTATAGAGTTCCTGGCCCACCATTTCTAGCCCTGTGGAGGCTTCCCCCTGCCTCGCGCTCCATCATTTCTGGTAAGGAGTCAGCCGTGAGTCATGTCATTCTTCTGCGTGTGATGAGTTGCTTTTCTTCTGCCGCTGTAGATTTTCTCTTTGTGCAGGGAGCCCTCTAGCCTCACCCTCTTTTTCAAGATTGTCCTGTCTCTTGTGCGGATGCGGTGTGCGGGGAGCCTGCTCTGCACCAGCAGCTCTCAGCTGTCCCCGCCTCACTGCGGGCACTCACTCCACACATGAGTGCTGTCTGCCACCGGAGTCCCATGGCACAGCGTCTCCCTGGCACTCGCCTCCATCCCTGACTCAACTCTGGGCTGGGCTGCAGCGTCCTGCGGACTCGCCAGGGCCCTGTGGGAGCATGCAGAGCTGCTGTCTGTCACTAGTGGGCTTGCAGCTTTGGTGTTGCACGGCTCTGTCGGGGTTCATGCTCGCTCTCATGAGGTCTGCTGGTCTCAGCTCCTGGGCCCCTTCTCGATGAACACATTGGAATGAGTTGGGGAGCTATGGGTGTCTCTCTGCCCCCCAGGCACAGGTCCTCCATTCCCCATGGCCCGGGGCTCCTCCCCATCACCAGCCACACCCCATTGCCTGCTTTTGCAGCATGTTGCCCCATTCAGGATTGCCCTTGTCCATCTGGCATCACAGGGGGATGAGTTTTTCCATGTTCTGAGTAATGGGACTTGCCCTCTTTGGAGATCTTTTTCTTTTCTTTTTAAAGATTTTATCTATTTCTTTGATAGAGACACAGCGAGAGAGGGAACACAAGCAGGGGGAGAGGGAGAGGGAGAAGCAGGCTTCCTGCCGAGCAGGGAGCCCGATGCGGGGCTTGGTCCCAGGACCCTGGGATCATGACCTGAGCTGAAGGCAGACGCTTAATGACTGAGCCACCCACGCGTCCCAAGATCTTTCTAAAGTGCATTCAACAGCACCGCTTCCCTGAACAAGAATTACAGGTCTTGACTTGCGGGCATCTTATTGGTAGTGGAGCATCAGTCTGACCACCTGTTTTCAGGTGGGCTGAAGCAGGGGGACACCTCAGCACCCGAGTACCCGGTCCTGCCATGCTGTTGAGTTCCCACAAGGGCTGGGATGGTTTTCTGCTCCTCAGACCCCGCTGTGTCACGCGGTCCTCCTTGGCTGTGTGCGGGGCGCCCACCGTGCTGGGCTCAGGCTCGCACAGCCCCTGTGGGATGACCTGAGGGCCTCTGCTTCCTCATCTCTGTCGATAACTGTTCTGTCCACAAATTACCGTAAAGAGTAAGACGCTGTTTCAGTCGACCATAATTGTGTTGAGTACGTAACCCACCATTACTGTTGTGGTTCTGCCCCATGTTAAAATATACTGAGATTTACTTAATCAGTCGTGTGGCCCGCAGACCAGGAGGGGCTGCCGAGCAAGATGAAGTTTTCCGCACAGTCTCCTAGATGCAGGGGGCAGGCCGCCCCACAGGGCCCCACGCGGGATCCCTGGGTCCATCGGGCCGGGGTGGGGGGTGGTCTTCACAGGAAGGAGTGGCGGGCAGTGGGACCGACAAGGTTTGGGATTGCTTAGTTGGGGTCATATTAGCAGTTTGCGGGGCAGGGGTAGGCGCTGTCCTGTGTCCGATGCCGGCCTCGGGTGGTTAGGGCAGAGTGTGAAAGGTGGAGGTATTCAGAGCACAGGCTCTGGGGGGGTCAGATTTCCTGTCAGAGGTGGGTTTACAGACAAATCATTACTCTCTGGGAGTCAGCTAGCCCTGGGAGGGGTGGTCTCTCCGGGATAAGCAAGGCCCCACGGTGTCAGACCATCACAAAATACAGAAAATAAAACACGTGAGGCAGTTTGTCTCCCTGATTCTCAGTAATTCTGCAGAGCTTCTGAGGGTCACCTACACACTCAGGAGTCCTGGGAGCCGCCAGTGAGCGGAGCCCTCCCATGGTCCACACAGCCCAGCGGCACAGAGACGACCCCATTGGCCACTTGGTGCTGTACAGCCCTGTGAAAAGCACTGCCTCTCTCTGATCCAGGTTCTTCAATCACAAAAAGACACATGGAAACCCTAAATGCTGTCCTCCTTTCTTTCCCTGCCATTCTTCTGTTAAAATTCTCCCAAAATCTGGACACAAAGAGTTCGGGTATTAAACAAGAGAGTAGTCTTCAAATTTGCTCCCTGCTATGACTAATGCACACCAGGGGCTGTTTACATCTTTAAAGGAAGCTGCTTCTTAGCATGGAGGATGTCAGCAGAAATTCGGGAGTGTAATAACTCACAGTGTGGGTGGAGACGAGGCTAGTCCTGGCACTGAGGCGCTCATCAGAGCTGGAAGCTTCTAGAAGTGCTTTTCCTCCCAGTGGTTCTCAGGGTAACGGGAGCCAAGACAGAGTGTAGGGCAGAGTGCAGGTCTCCAAACATTACTGAGTGCCCTCCCTTGCCAGGCCTGCAGCCCAGAGCGCGGGGTCAGGCTGAGGCCCTGCGGGGCAGAGCAGCCCCACCCCGGCTCTGCTGGTCTGCATGTCCCCTGAGCAGCTGCAGCGCACAGGGCACAAAGCCCTGGACGCGAGATGTTCTGCTCCCATCCTGTGGACGCACCTGCCCCATCGGGAAGGGCGTGGAGAGCAGTATGTCCGGGATGTGGCAGGGGACAGCGGGGGCTGTCTGCCTTCCTGGAGCTGCACATGTTCACCTTTTAATCCTGTCCACTGCAGGCAGCATCTCGCGCTTCAGCCCTCAGCTCCTCAGCCTGACGCCCGGTCACAGCAGCATGTCCCAGGCTCTCAGGTGATGTCTCGCGGCTCCACAGACGTCCCAGCGGGAGGTGTGGGAGCACCCTGCTCACCACAGATAAGGCTGTGAACCTTAAGGGGATTGCCTTTTAAACCCATTTGTCCGTGTTCTGAGTATGATGACATCGCACAGACCATGTCACGTTTTGCTTTTTTGAAGCTAAAATGTAACTTAGGCAGTTATCTTGTTACTAAAAACTCCAAAAGAGCCGTTTCCCGGCTACAAGATATCTTATCACAGAAACAGACTAGGGTCGGCAAACATTTCTGTAAAGGGCAGGTAGTAAATGTTCTCAGCTCTGCCATCGTGCAGACAAGGTTGTAGAGGTAACTAGACAAACGGGTGCAGCTGTCCCGCTAAAACTCTGTCTACAGAAGCAGGTAGGGCTGGATTTGGCTGCCGTGTGCCAACCCTGAATGGACAATCCCTTGACTTTTCATCTTTGACACTGGGGGCCCCCATTCTTTGCTGTGTATTGGATCTCCCACCAGGGTTTCTACCTAGGCTCTCTGTCTCACCCTCCAGGGCAGGTGGTCCCTGAATGTGGACGCCCCCCCCCCTTACCTAAGCTCCTTAATGGCCTTCGATGCTGGTGGGTGAGCACACATTTTGTCCTCTGGGGTAGCCCAGCCACGGTGCTCCTCGTCTTCCCCCAGCCCGCCCGGAGCCACGTCTGGGTGTCCTCTGCCCTGATTCCAGAGGCCATCCCCACCTTCCCGGGGAGCTGGGCCCTCCCTGCTGGGGGGCCACCAGCACAGAGGAGGGTCTGGCTCTGGGCATAAACCTGCTCCCGAGGGGGCCTGGTCAATGTGTGTCTGTTGAATTGACTCCTAGGATCCCACCGCTGCAGGTCCCCTGCAAAACGCTGTTCCCGCTGGCAGCGCCCCTGGCCCCCGGCCGAGCGGGAAGAGGGGGCTCGCCCAGCCTTGGGGGCTCCCAGACGCTGGCCCCCAGGCCGCCCATCAGCATCTCTGCACTGCTGCAGAAGCAGCGTTTAGGCAAGTGTACCCTGCTTTGAAAAGTGTGTGTGGAGCACGTTTTGAGTGTGTATGGGGGAGGAGTAGACACAAAACATGTTGAATGTTCCTGAGAACTTGCTTCTGAGCTTTGGTGAGTGGTGCTCACATGTGTGTGCATCTCAGCTCACAGCTCCCGTGCTCTGCAGGGTCTGCTGGCCTCGGGGCAGCCACGCATGGAAGGTGAACGAGGTCCTGCCCGTGTCCAGCCACCTGGGGCTCTTGCCACCAGCAGGACGTTACTCAGTAGAAGCAGTCGTCCGTTCTTCTTGATGGAATAAAGTAATACAGTTGAATAAAGTATTTTTCTGATTATCTGGGGCAGCATATATGTGATGTTTGAAACTTTGCTCTTTTTATTACCTTAAATGTTCCTTAAAACGTCAGTGTTGGCTCGATGCGGGAAGGCTCGGGGGGTTGGGTGGGTCTGCAGCACGTCGAGCCCCACCTTCTGCACACAGGTCCCCACGCGGGATGGCCACGGGGTTCGGAACGGCTGCTGCCACGTGGGTGCTCACGACTCACGTATGCTGTGTTCGGCAGTGACCGGTCTCCAGAGACGAGTTTTGTGCCTGACTCCTGCCGGGTGGTTGGGACGTGCATGCTCTGTTGAGGAGAGCAACTAATCAAGACCACACAGAGTTGGAAAGAGGCTTCTAGGGCTAATCATAATCCTTTATGTTGCAACTACCTAGAACTTGAAGAACTTGGTCTGTGTTCTTTCACGGAGGTCAGGCTCACAGTGCGTGCAGGTGTATAACAGGACAGGGAGGAGATGACCCCCTTCTGCACCTGGAGGGCCTGAGGCACAGGCAGGTGCCTTGTCAGGTGACATCTGGCCTCCTGGGTGTGTCCCCTCCCCTCTGGCCAGGCCACGTCACACACTGGCCTTTGGAGGGCCAGAGGCCCCTGTGCAGCTTCCACGTCCGGCTGGCAGATGCGGGCGGGCTGCAGGTGGAGTCTGACATCTCACAGTGGGGGCGCTTGTGCTGAGTTGGTTCCATTTCCGGAAAAGTTTCAGTGTTCTAGAATCCCCAGTCCTGGCATGTGTCTTTCTCTGCGAATGTTATGTAAGTGCATGACGGTCTCCAGCATGAGACTGTGGCCAGTCATGACGGGCAGGCCACCCTCCAGCTCCCACTCCACCTGCAGCCTGGGTCCGACGGGTCCAAGCCTGGGCTGTCGGGAGGTCTGACCGCCGTGCTCCTGCGGGGAGATGGGCTTGAAAACTGCCCAGGAGCTTCCCACCGCCGGGGCGCCTGGGCCCGCACACCACCTGCCTGCCTGGCAGACCTGTCTGCGCCTCGCAGAGGCCACCTTGCTGCTCAGACACAAACCTGGACTTCAGGGTTAGCGGCTCGTGTCTTCCTTGCTGCTGTTCTGCAGTGTGGAGACGCGAGTCTCAGTGGAGCTTCCATGCGGCAGGTGAGGTGCAAGGCCGTCTGGTGGGGCTGGTGCTCCAGGCTGCTTCTCACCAACATCAGCACATCTGCTGCTTTAACATGATTTTCATGGGAAGGGCAAGATTAAATGAGACATCTGAGTATAGACAGAGGACCGCCCTGGCTGACAACACCAGGTATGAGCTCGGAACGCTCATCAAATTCAGCCTCCCCTCAAGGCCTCAGGACAGTGCGGGGCTGAGCGCTGGTCCACCGGTCTGCAGCTGAGCGCCTGGTGCTGTTCCCAGTGGCTCTGTCAAAGAAAAATCACAAAGATAGAGGGTTTGACAGGTTAGAGCCCATGAGGACAGCAGTGTGGCGTGGCCCGGAACGGTCGCTGGCGGCTGCCAAGTTCCACTCGGACTTGGGGGGATGTCGCCTAGATTGTGCGGTGGGGTGGGGGTGGGGGCTGTCACAACCCCCCCCCCCCCCCCCGCCAGGGCAGGCGGTTGGGCGCCAGTGGTAGTAACATGCAGAGGAACCAGCACATTTGAAAGTTCAAGCTGGGCCTCGGGCCCTTCTCTGGACTGAGCTCTCGTCTTTACAGGTAGAGCAAACCCCACTGTTGTTCAGGGGAAACGGGACAGCAAGCTTACCCCGCGCCAGCACCAGGCCCTATTTTTGGAATGGGTGTGCCCGTTACACCTAACGCGCCTAATAGGATGCACCAGTTGGTGCTAAGTAAATGTTTGACAGCTTATCTACTACCGTGGTTTTTATTTTGTTTCTCCTCTTGTCTTAATTATAATATAACACTTATTCAAGCCCCAACATTGAGGCGGAGACGCGCGTTTCCTCGTTCCAGCCCCAGGTGCCTGGAACTGGCCCCGCCCCAATGCCCGCCCCCCACCCCGCTCTCCCTCAGTCCCCCTCCCCCAACGCCGCCCCCGCCCCCGGCCCGCGGGCTCAGTCTGTCCTTGGGCAGCGCAGCATCCTCCAGACTGTGTCTCGCCTTTCAGACGCCCCGCCTGTCGGACCGTTTGTTTTGGTTTTAGCAGAACTGGGCTCGCAGGAGCAGCTTCCGAAGCCGGCCGCGCACGTGGGGGGTGAGAGGGCCCGCCCCCGCGGGAGCAGAGCCTCGGGGGGCACGGGGGCCGCGCCCCGCCCTCGGCTCCGATGGGGTGCCGCGGACACCGGGCTGGGAAAGGACACGCGGGAGACCCAGCCGCGGAGGGGCCTTGGCCGGGACCCCAGCGAGTCAGGAGTCGCGAGGGTCCCTGGCCCAGGAAAGCCCGGGGGCGGCCCGGAGGCGGATGGGAGCTGGAAGGCAGGGGCGGCAGGGGAGGCGTGAGGCGGGCGGGAGCGCCGAGGCGGTGGCGGCTGGGGCTCGGTGTTGGAGGAACCTGCTCACTCCAGAGAAGGGAAGAGGCTGGCGCCTCTGCCCAGGAGACCTCCCCCCACCGTGGGCGCACCTCCAGAAGAGGCAGTTTCCCCAAAGCCTGGTGTGTTGGGACCGCTTTCAGTCTAATTCTCTTTTATAATTGCAGCACAGATTTATGCGGTTCCAAAGTCAAATCTGCCCAAAAAGATACCTTTGAAGAGGACCAGCCTCTCAGGCGCACTTGCCCCCCACTCCCCTGGACAGAGCGAGCCTTACGGTTCCATTTTGAATACAAGCACGGCTGGATTGCCCTCCCTCTTTTCCTTAGATAAAAACATTTCCCCACCCTGGGTTCTGACGTCCCCACAAGCGCACAGACATCGCGGCCCCTTGCACCCAGGATGGCCTTGCGGGCACTAAACGCTGGCCCCTCTTCACCCGCCGGCCTCAGAGGTGCTCCGGACGCTTCTCAGGAGGAGCCAGCAGCCTCCCGAAGCCTCTGTGCTTCAGAGCATGCAGTAGGTCCTTCTCCTCTGGGTGTTCACCATCTCTCTAAGACAAAGCAGGGGCCATCTGTCAAAAATTTTGTTTTTAGCCATAAAATTTCCATGGATGAAGTGTTGAATTGGATATTAACTTACAGTTGCTGGATGTGTTTTTCCAAAGTGAGAGGGTGTTCAGCCAGCACTGTTTCCCAGCTATGGCCCCTGGGAGCTGGGACCGGGCCCTCCACGGCCTCCCACCCGCTGACCGGCAGGAGTTTTACCAGAAGGAGAATGCGGAAAGCCCCTGGGACATACAGGAAGACAGAGGAGGACCTGAGCTCAGGAAGGGGCCAGCACGAAGGAAGCAGGTCTGGGTTCTGCAACCTCCAGGCCCCTCGTCCTGTCCCAGACGCCCCGTGGACTGGGAGTTGGGGCTGTGAAGTCAGAGAGGCTAAGCCAACCCTCAGGAGCACAGAGGTCTTTCACGCCCCCACGGCTGTGACACGGAGGGAGGTTTGGAACGCGTTTTCTTTTCAGACGGGAGGAAATTCCTAAAATTCTTAGGTGGTAAATCCAAGTCTGCACCAATTTTGTGTTGCACTTAAGGGAACCGTGGACGGGGGACTTGCATGGTGGGAGGGGGCAGGTGTCCCTTCCTCCACGTGTGCAGATCCTGGAGGCCTTCCAGCTGGAATGTGGCTGACCGGGGAGCAGGCTGGCGCCCTCCCATTGTCAGGGCAAGGAGAGGCCCCCAAGAGGGACGGCTGCCCCGGCAGACGTCTGCACAGCCGCAGACGCTACGTCCCAGGAAGCACAGGCCACCCCGTGAGAGGGACGGTGCCATCCAGCAAGGCAGGTGCTTGGATGCCTGGATGCGGGGCCGTTCACCCTGGGGGTGTCCTCAGGCTTCCCCTCACCTCTCACACGGCACACAGCACCCTTCCTTGCCGCACGTGCACACACAGTGTGTTCTCACTCCGTGTTCTTTCCCTGAGCCACAACCGTGGGCATGTCTCTCAAGGGGTATGATTAACATCTGGCCTCGTCTGATGCTTCCTGTGGCCAAAGCAGGTGTTCCAGGTGGTGACCTACATCCCTGTCCTTCCAAGGCCCCACAGGTCACGCACACGAGCCACGAGCCCAGCACCCCTCACTGGCGACGTGTGTTTACAAACGTGTGCACGGGTGTGTGAGGACAGCTTCACGGGTCTCCTCCCGCTTCAGTGGGTTTCCAGGTGCGTAGCTGAGAGGCAGGAAGATTCTCTCTGGGGGACGGCCTGGCACTTCGCATAGACACTTGCTTTAGGAGAGTCAGAGTTAGCAACCCTGTCTGTACAAGTGCATCCGTCTCCAGGCCCCACTCCCCCAAGGGTTGCAGGGGCCTGGTTGAGGTACCCAAGAGCCTGTTATCCTGCTGGGCCCCGGGAGCCCCGATCGAGGGTACTCTGAGCTCTCCATGGCACATGACTTTTGCTTTTGTTTTTATTTTTTTAAGATTTATTTATTTAAGAGAGACAGCATGTGCAAGCAGGGGGAGGGGCAGAGGGAGAGAGAGTATCTCCAGCAGACTCCCCACTGAGCACGGAGCCCGACATGGGGCTCGATCTCACCACCCCAAGATCATGACCTGAGCCAAAACCAAGAGTCAGATGCTTAACTGAGCCACCCAGGCGCCCCAGGACGTTTGCTTTTAAATTTCCAACGTGTCGCAGAGTGATCAGAAATCCGGGTGAAGCTGCCTCTGTCCTTCAAAGAGAGCTTTGGGGAGAAGGCTGCGGGGCCTGAGTGCTTCTGGTGGCCACTCCTCTGCCCGCTGGCCTCGTGGACATGGGGCTAGATGCACTCACAGCCCAGGAGACTGGTGCTGAGGCAGGGCCCGGATACACACCACTGCCTTCCTGGAGCCCAGCAGGAGTGGGCTGCAGGTCCGGTGTGCTCAGGGTGGGCACAGAGCAGGTGGAGGCTGCTGGGTGGGACTGGCAGGTCCCAGGGGCTGTGGCGGGTTCCTGCAAGGGTGGGAGCAGGGCTGCAGTGGCGTTCCTCATTTTCCCAACGAGGAAATAATTGTGTGTTGCAGTCGGCACAAACACCACTTGGAAAATTGCTTTAGAAGAGCCTGCCTGACCTCAGGAATACAGAGCACGCTTCATGATGCTGTCCTCTGTCTCGAAAACACACTGGGCAGCCACACCGGGGCTCATGGTGCAGAGCTCAAGCTAAATCAGGCAGCTGTGGCCACATCCTGAGGGTGGTGGTCTCAGGGTCCCCCCTCAGGCTTCATGGTTTCATGTGCAACTGGAAGTGTTGGGCGTCCTGCCTCCCAGGGTTGCAGGGGGAACTCACCAATTCAGCTCTGCACCCTACAGACATGCCCACCCGCCCGATGCCCTTCACCGCCCAGCCCGGCAGAGTCAGCAGGGGCGGAGGGGGGTGTGTCTGCAGACCCCATGGCAGTTCTGGGCCCCTCTCCAGAGTCTCCGCCTCCTGCTGAGGCTCACGTGCTGATGGTGCGAGGCCCCCAGAAGCCCAGGCACAGGCCGGCCAGAGCGTCAGGCCGGGGTGGCCTAGGGCGGCATCCAGCACCGCGGGGAGCGCTCTGCACCTGACTCCAGGCCCCTCACCTGTTCCTCTGGCTGTAGCAGGCTGGCTGTGTCCTCTGAGGACAGGTGCGGGACCTCGTGTGCACAGACGGGTGGGAGCAGCTCAGCGAGGAAGGGAAATCGCCACCTGCAGAAGCACAAGAAGGGCAGAAAGAATTTGGTAATGGGACTTACAGACCTTCAGGAACCTCATAAATTCGTTTTCATGAAATGTTATTTTGCCATTGTAGAGACACAGAGATGCAGCGTGGACTCTGCAGAGAGCAGGGCTGCCTGCAGCTCAGGCTGGGGCCTCTGTGGGGGGCCTGGGGAGCCTGGGGGCCACTGGGCACAGACCACGGGGTGGGGGCAGTCAGTGAGAGCACAGGGGACAGACAGCACGGAGCTGGGCTGGGAGGAAGTGGGCACAGGGCCCCAGATCAGGCGCAGAGGCAGGGCTCCACCCCTCCGCCAGCTCTCCCCAGGTGGGCGGGGGACGGGGCCCAACTAGGCATTGCATCACCAGGGTGGCTCAAGCCCCTGCAGAGGGTACAGCTGACCCAGGGGTGAGAAGCCACATGACTCACCGTGGACACCAGTGTCCTCGGAGGATCCAGACATGCCTGAGGGCATTGGAGTCAGTGGGACGTGGGGATTGCAAGTGTAATCTGGTGCCTGCAGAATTGGGGAAACTGAGGCACAACGCCACCCCCCCCCCCGAGCCCCACCTCATGCCAAATGAGGGCAGAGCCCCTGCCCCCTGCCGGGCCTGCCCCTCCGGGGTGAGGCTCTCCATTGCCCTTGGCATCTAGACGTGGCATGGGCCTACGGGTCCTCTCAGCAAACCCCGTCCCACTACTGGACACCCAGGACACCGTCTTGTCCAACCCCACGGGCTGCAAAGACCCTGTGAGCGGGGCAGCGCCAGCCCTGGGTGGGTGGAGGGTTGCAGGTACATACGTGTGTGTGTGCACACACGTGTGCAGGGGTGGAGGGAGGGAGGGAGGGGAACTGCTCTGGGGCCGGGACTGGAGGGCCGTGGGTTCTGTGCCCGGCCCTGGGTGACGGGTCCTGACTCAGGATCTCGGGCCTGGTGGGCGTGAGCAGGACGTCCCAGGCGAGGGCCCTCCTGTGCACCCGAAGGGGGGCCCCCCGCTTTGCGTCCCCCAGGCAGGCGGCCGGCTCCCGCGCCTCTTTCAGACCGTCATCCTCCGAGAAAGCCTCTTTTCTTCCTGTTTCCCCTTTTACTGCTTCTGGTGTCTGCCTTTCTACGTCTTAGACTGAAATTTGGCAGAAAAACGATTTGCCTCAGGACTTTTCAGAGCCAAGACCCGGGGCGGGTAGTTTGTGAGCGCGGACAGAGCCCTGGGGGTGGGGGGCTCCTTGCCTCCGAGGCTTGTTTTCTTTGGGCAGAGAAGCACAGATGTTTCTCGGCACACGATTTCGGGGCTGGGGTCACTGTGAGGCTCTGGGGTGGCCCCCCACCTTCGGGGAGGAACTGCGGCCACCGGAGCTCCCAGAATCCTCTGCAGGATCTCGCCACCCTCACAGGAGACACTGGACAAGACCAGGCTTAAAAGCAAGGACCATCATCTCCCCCCCAGGCCTAAGTGACAGGCCTCTGGCCCTGTCTGTGAAATGGGCCAGCACCCTCCAGCACCTCCTCCAGCTCCTGCCTCAGAAGCACCTCCCCCAGGAGCCAAGACGTCCCATCTCCTCACACAGGTGGCATGGGCAACAGGGGCAGCGCCTGGGCTCCAAGCTGCCTGCATCCCCACCATACTCTGGGCTGCCCGGCTTCCAAGTGCAAAGAGCTTGAATCCGGGCCTTGGAAGAATTTCCAGATGTTTCTGGCATCAGAAAGAGTCTTCTGTGAAGCTGGGAACACGGCCGGGGTAGGGGTCCTGGTTTACCCAGTGGGCGCTTCTGTCCTCTGGCGGGTCAGCCACACTGCACCAAGAATGTTCCTTGCCTTCCAAGGAAAACAGGCTGGCCGGAGGGAGGCTCGGGGCCTTCACTCCCAGCCTGCGGGTGCCTGGAGTTGGGAGAAGACACTCGGGGACCAGGGCAGCAGACTTCTGCCCCCCCCACAGCCCCCTCCCCAGGGATGCCGAGGCCAACTAAGAGTCTGCCCTCCAGGGCCCAGCAGGGCCCACCTCACCCCAGGGGCCAACAGGTAGGGGGAGCCTGGGACCCCTGAATCCTCCCTGGAGACCTGGTCTCTCTGTTGTTCTAGAGGGGCTGGGGGCCTGAGCCCTGCCCTGCTGCCTGAGTGTGAGGGAGAAGAGGGGCCCCCATGCGTGCATGCTCACAGACATATACGTGTGTGGATACACACGCACACTGCACCCTCGCAAGTGTGCACACCCAGCCCCTCCACACACACAACTGCAACTCCGGGAGACAGCCCCTCAGAGCCCAAGTCGGCCGCCACCCTGGGACCCTGCAGCCCCAGAAGCCCGGGTTTGCAGCTGGTTCCCGCCTTCCAGCTGGCAAGGCCTCGCCCCGGCTGGGCGCCCAGCTGTAGCCGAGCGTGCTGCACGCACAGGACTTGGAGTCGCGTGCGGGGGTCGGCGGCGCCGTGGCCCCTCGTGACAGGAAAACGACCGCTTGCCTCGGCCCCTCTCCCCGAATCTGGGCCTGTGCCCTGTGGCCATCTCGGCCCTTGGCCAGGCCAGCCAAGGCACCCCCAGACGGCAGGCCAGCCCTGCCCTCCTGGCCCCTCCGCCGGCCTCCCTTGGCCCCGGCCTGTCGCTGCAGCTGGGCCAGGCGCCCGCCCTCGCCAAGCCCGGCAGAAACAACCAAGTTCACTGAGCGCTCGTCTGGAAACTGGATATATTTGCAATTTTTTAAAAGCTCGGAGCCAATGTTCAGAATGGGGCTGTTTTTCCAGTGGAAACTGTAACGTGAGCCCAGAACCGTTCCTGCTTGCTTGCCACACGGAGACAACCCGACGCCCCTGCGCATGAGGCCGGCGCCCTGGCTCAGGGACCATGTCGGTCCAGCTCCCACACCCCGCCGAGGTGGTCCTGGCAGCAGCACTCGCCGGGAGCCCCCCACGAACACGCCAGGCCAGCCAGGGCTCTGAAGATCCCCCCCCCAGGTCTGCGGCCCTGCCCGGTGCAGCTCCCTCACACTCACCCAGCACCCTAAGCCGTGGCTCAGACCCTGAGGGGCGGCTGGACCCGGGCCTCAGCCAGCCCCAGCCGGTTCCCAGGCCCCCCAGCTGGCCGGCCGGGAGCGCGAGAAGCCTGGCCTCAGGCACTTTGACCTCAGGCAGCCCGGCCAGCCGCCCTGCAGCTCCTGACAGATGCCTTTTCCTCCAAGGGCCCCCTCAAGGCTGTGACCCCGGACCCCTGGGCTGTGGGCATCAGAGCCTCGTGACTGGGCCAGGGAGCTTCTTCCTGCTCCCCTGCCCCAGGGGCTGAGGGCCAGCATTGGGATCCTCCGCCTTGGGGATGGCCCCAAAGCCGCCAGGCTGGGCTCACCCGCAGTTTCTTCCCCTCTGGAGAACGGCTGTCTCCCAGTGTTCGCCTACCACAGTTGTTACTGGCATGGCAGCGCAGAGAGCCTCCGGGAGGCAGGGGTCCCATGCGCTTTGATCAAGCAGATGAGGGTGGCCCTTTGAAACCTCTGTGGCTGGTGCTGCCCAGGCTCTGGAAGAAGGTCCCTGGGACACACCATAGGGTCTGCCCTGACCCCGGCCGCTCCTGGTCCCCCACAGCGATCACTCACAGAACCCTGGTACCAAGGAAGGGGTCCCTGACACCCCACTGGGGGGCATCTGCTCCCATCCGCCTGGACGTGGAGCCCCAGCCCCCAGCCGCAGACTTGTGCGTCCCTGGTGCTGAGGACGCGGGGTACAGAGGTAGGTCCCTGCGCCCTGGACCACACCTCCAGCCACCTTCCTCCCACAAAGACAAGCCCTGGGCACTTGAGCAAATGGCAGGCCGGGGGACTCAATGGGGGCCTGAAGGCCACAGGAGGTCAGCCTTACCTTGAGGACAGTTGGGGACACAGCTGCAGCTATACCATGGGCACCGCAGGGCCTGTCTCCCCTCTGCCACAGGAGGGAAGCCTCTGCAGGGACCAGAGGAGGGGCAGTGGGCCAGGACCCCAGCCCCGGGACCCCCATCCATCTGGGCAAGCTCCCTGTGGCCAGCAGGAGGCTGGTGGGAAGTTGAGTGGACCCAGCAGCTGGGAGAGCCAGGGCGAGGCCAGGCTGAGCCGGGCACCTTCTTGGGTGTGGGGGAGGCAGGCCGCGTTGTCTGAGCCCCCAGCCTTCCCGGCGGCGGTCACCATCCGAGGCCGTGGGGCAGCGTCCTTTGGCACACATCCACAGGTACCCAGGCCTCAGAGTGCCTTCTCCTTGCCCTGAAGATGCTCCCTCTGGTGTACAGGGATGCCTGACCCTCAGTACCGCCCTGTTAGGTAGAGTAGCACGGGCGTGGGCTCAGGTCTGGTATCGGGTGGAGGGAACTGCGGTGGCGGGGGGGGGAGGGGTTGCCTCCCCTGCTCTCCCCGAGCGGAGCATCGCAGACCGCCCCCTGCCCTGCCCTGGGATAGGCCCTCTTGCCCCCCAGGGCCTCCCCACTTCTGGGTGGACTTCAGACCCCAGGCCATCCCGGAGGGCCCAGCACCCACCCCTGCGGCCTGAGGGTGGGTGCCTTGGCTGTGGGGTTTGCCCGCAGGGTGGGGCCGCAGGCCAGGGCTCCGGGTCCCGGCCGGCCCCTGCTGAGGCCCCCATCCTGCATGGCGAGGATATTGCCCATGAGGATCAAAGCTGGGCCCCCTGGACAGAGTCAGCCCTTCCCAGGGCAGTGAAGAAGGATCCCGGTGCCACACAGGGGCTCCGGGTCACCTTTCAGCCTCAGCACAGACTCAGGCAAAGGCTAAAACACAGCCCAAGACAGATACCCAGCGCGTCGCGCGTCCTCACCACTCTGCTGAGACCTCTAGGGAGAACCCGCCGGCAGGCTCAAGCCCCACGCACAGCACGCGTATGTGCCGCACACGTAAGCACCACACATAGACCACGTGTGCACGTGTGCGTGTGCCCGTCGGTGGCCCCAGACTGCCCCTGGATGGGCCGTGGCCGAGGCACAGGATCTGCCAGAGGATTGGCCCCTCAGGGCCAGGGTCACCCCACTCGGCAGGCGAGGGAACAAGCTACCAAGCTTGGCTGCCGCAGGATGGACGGCAGACCCCTTCGCTCACATCTGAGGGGACCCCTGCCTTCTCCACCCCCCAGCCAGACAGGCTGCCAGTGTCTGGCGGGGGCCAGGAGGGGAGAGGACAAGGGGTGTGTGCGCAGAGCCAGTTGCCCGGGTGGGGCACGGCGGAGGGGGGGTGGCCTGGGGCTTGTGGAGGTGCAGGCCCCCCGTAGACGTCCCACTGTGCTGGGCCAGAGGGTGGGGGGGCAGGCAGCCCCTCCAGCCCCTCTGCAGAGCCCAGCCCTGGCGTCCGCCGGGCCCTGGCAGCAGGGCCTGCCGGGCGGGTGAGGGCTGCTGGCTGGCTCTCCCTCATTTCCTCTTGGCCTACAGGCTCTAGGCGGCCGCAGGAACAAAGGGCGGATTGTGCCTCATTCTGGGCCCGCTCCCTGGCCGGGCCACTGCCCTCACCGGGCCCCGTGGGCGATGTTCATGTTTGTAGCGAAGGCTCCTCTAGCCAGCCTGCAAGGGCTCAGGGAGCTCGGGCAGCTGTGACAGGCCCAGGCGCCCAGGAGCCTGCCCCAGGCTGAGCTGGCCCGCCATCCGCATCAGGGACACCAGCCAGGGCATCTCTGCGGGGCCCTCCCGCGCCTTCCCCTATGCAGACTCTTCCTGTTGCCAGGCCATGGCTCATGGCTGTCCAGCCCCACCCCCTCCCTGCCTGGGTCCCCCGTGGCCTGTGATGCTTGCCACCACCCATCCACCCTGCTGGACCAGAAGGAAAGGCCCCAGGTGTCTGTCTGTGGCAGGCCTCCTGGGTCACCGGAGGGCAGGCGGGAGGCAGACACACTCTGGCCCCACACACCCCAACATTCTGGGCCCCAAAGCTGCTTCTCCCCCGAGCATTTAATGAGTGGCACTGTGTGCAGTTAGTTGTGGGCACCAGAACCCCAGCCCTCCTGCGCCCACGGGACATTTGGCAGAGGACACAGACAACCGAGGGCAGCCACCATCCCGTCTCCCAGGCGGGCCCAGGGTCCTGTGGCGGCAGACGCCCTCGACAAGGCTGTGCTGGCCGGGCACCACACTCAGGACATGGACAGAGACGGGGATGGGCTCCAAGGCCTCCCCCGAACAAGCAGGGCCAGCAGGATGCTCAGAAGAGGTGCTGGCCATGTCCCTGCTCCAGCTGGAGAGCCAGAGGCACCGGGCTCTGGCGGGGAAGGTGGACAGCCTCCTCCCCACCAGAAACGGGAGCAGGCTCAGCCCGGCAGAGCCCGGGGTCCAGCAGGACCCCCACGGGCTGCGCACAGCCTCCCAGAGGCCCCGGGCACCGTCCGCCCGCCCCCGCCCCGCTGTTGGTTTAGCTCCCACCACCGCCGTCAAAGGAGCTTTGTGGCTGCCCTGAGGAGCCGGGTGCCGATTGTCTTGGAGGGGCTCCAGGAATGAACAGTGGAGAACAGCTTTTAGAACAAAGTGGAAAAAATAGAGAAAAAAGCTGTGAAGGAATAAGGAATTTGCCTCTGCAGAGCCCTGCCCATCCCACCCACCAGCCGAGCGGGGGCCCCAAAATGCCCAGGGCTGAGTCAGAGTGTGCTGGGGTAACGGCCAGGCCTGCGAGATGCGGTGGGAGGAGCTGCCCAGGGCACATGGGGGTGGAGGCGGGGGTCATGGGGCCGGGAGTGGGTGGGGTTGTGACCCCAGGACACCCACCGTCCTGCCCACACATCAGAGGGTCAGAGCCCGGCCAGGCCAGGTGCTGGCTCACAGAGGAGGCTCAGAAGAGGCAGGGGGTCGTGGCCACCCTGAGCTCATTGCCCCTTGTTCGCTGGGTCCTGCCTAAAGCTAGGTGCCCCCCCAACCAGGTGCCCAGGGCATGGCCCAGAGGAGGGTCCCGGCCAGGCAGTGGGCAGCTCTGGTGCTGCCCCCGCTCGGGGGGGGGGTCCCTGGGGGGCTGCTGGGATGATGCTGGGGAGGGCCTGGTGTCACGGGGACGATGGTCCTGGGGCGAATCACACAGGTCTCCAGGCACCCACAGGGATTCGCGGTTTTCCAGGAAGGGCGAGTCTGGGAAGGACCTGCTCCCCCCACCCCTAACCCAAGACCCGAGAGGAGCCACAGGTGGGCTCCTGCTCTTACTCCCCACCGTATATAGCCCAACTTCTCCTCCTCCCTTCGGGGTGGACGCTGCCGGGTGGGGGCAGGGACACACTGCTTTCCAGCAAAGACCCCTGCCTCCTCTGCGGCCCTGGCCCCTCGCCTCAGGAAGCCCCCAGACCCCCGGCTCCCCCAAGAGGCAGATGGAGCCTCAGCCCCGCACCAGGGCGGAGACACCCCTGCCTGCTCGGCACTGTCCTCACGGCGAGGGCCCTTCCAGGGTCCAGGGCAGGGCTATTCAGGAACGCAATAGCTTCCTAGGACTCACCGTGCAACCCCCTTCAACTGCAACCCAACAAAACCCACCACCCACCCCACCACGCCCTGCCTCCACCCGGGATAAGGCCGGCGCCCGCCCCTCCGGCCAGCTGTCGGCAGCTGTCTCCACCTGCTGGCCAGATGCCCCGCGGCTGTCGCAGGGGGTGGGGGCAGGGTGGGGCAGTCTCAGGCCCCACCCCCACTCCCTTACCTGGGGCTACTGCTGACCCTCTGTGGGTCCCCACACCCTGCCCCTGGATGGGGTGTGTGTTCCAGCTCAGCCACTGGGGGGGTACACATCTGGCCCCAATCTGGTCCCCTCCCTTGAGTCATCAGAGACACCCCGCACCCGGACCCCAACACAGGGCATTGCTCCCCCTTGAGATGCTCGGGAGGCCAGCTCACTCCTCCCCACCAAGGCTTGACTGTGGGGCGGCTGGTGGGTCCTCAGAGTACTTCACGTACTTCTCCCCTCGGCCTCCCTGGAACCGTGAAGGTGGTGTGGACAGGGGCCAGTGCAGGCTCTGGGGGTGAGCCCACGCCCCTCTAGCCCAGGAGAGAGGCCTCAGCGAAGCCAGAGGAGGGAGCGAGCCTCCAGCCCACAGACACGGCCCAGATGGACTTGGCCTGAGGTCAGGAAGTGAGGGGCAGCGTGTATGCCCAGCCCCAAACCCCAGCTGCGGGAAGGCTCCGGCCACTGTGCTGGCCATGGGGCCCAACCCAAGCATGCTGCCTTGTCCTCGCAGACAAACGCCAGACTCAAGACCCCCCGAAAGTAACCAGCCGGGATCCCAAGAGGCAGACGTGTGCAGAGGGGCCCCTGACCCCAGCGCCTTGCCCTTCCCCAGGCTGATGCTGAATTTGTGCTGAGTCCCCACCCACCCACACCCTGGGCTGACCGGGATTCCCAGGGTGGGGGCACAGGAGGCCTGGCCTGGCTGGCGGCGGACGTAGGCAGGCAGGGGCTAGTGCGAGTCCTGGCCAGTGGCTCCCACCCACGAATCAGCAACACTAGGGCACAAGCGGCTGACTGGGCATTGGCGGCCACAGAGTCTGGGCCAGGCTGCGGGCCACAGAAGCATATGCGGGGCTGAGCCCCTGAGCTCCCCCAGCAGGGCCCTAGGCTCACCCCTGGCAGTGCCCAGGATTGGGTTCGTGAGGCCAGAACGGTCATCAGGAGTGGCTGACCCTGGGTCGTCCCCACAGGAGAAGCCCAGGTGGGAGGTGGGCTCAGCACCCTCGATCCCTCAGGCCCAGGCATGTGTCCCAGCTCCCACCTAATGTCACCGAAGCACGTGGGCCGGCGGGGGCCCGGGGAGCGCCCTGGGGCTGAATCTCAGGAAGGGCAGCCCAGACCTTCACAGGGTCCAGCAGGCAGGGCTGGGCTGTCTGTGCTGGAGGCCAGAGCTGCCCCTGGGTCGGTCCCAGGCTGGGGAGCGGACGCCTGAGGGACGGTGCCAGGGGGTCGGTGAGGGTCTGGCCAGGAAGCCCCCCCTGGGCCGCGACTCGCGTCGGAGTGACCAGGCCTATCTGAGTGGGAGACGGACGGCGTGAGGGCTCTGTGCGGAGCCTGCGGCCCAGAGGCATGGCCGTCCTGCCAGGCCTCAGAGCAGCCCAGGGCTGGATGGGCATCTCCCCTGGGGGCCCCCAGTCTTCACTGGGTGGGGTAAGTGTAGACCATGTCTGCTGCCTCCTTCACCCCAGCTTTGACCACTGAGCCCGCCCTCTGCTTCCACGCCCTCTGGGGTGGAGGTATGGCCGTGGTGGGGGGGTTCCTTGCACGGATCCCGCCAGCCCTGGGGGGCCACTGCAGGTCAGCTCTGCCGTTGGGTAACCAAGTGTTCCTGAGCTACAGACGGCCCTCCATCAGCGTATCCAGCCATGGCCCTGGGCAAATGCTTCCCCAGAGACACTGTCATGAGGCCTAAAAATAACCCCCAAACCCAAGGACTGTGCATTACCCAGGCGCCCCAGGAGAGCTTCCCCCAGGCCTGGGTAGCCGTGTGGGGCTAGGACCACGGTGAGGTCAGCATAGGGCACAGAGGACGCCCCTGGCCAACAGGTCCCACCCTTGCCCCCTGCACCCCGCCAAGCCCTTCCATGTGCCCGCTGGATGTGGCAAGGGCTCTATTGAGCGCCCCGGTCTCTGGGACACCTGGAAGGTTCTCACACCTTACGCTGGTGCCAGGTGTGGGGTGGGGTCCGTGTCCCGCCTTCCCAGCCCAGCCAGGGGGCCCGGTTCCCTGAACAGGCTTGGCCCTGTGGGAGTCCCTGTGTCCATGGCCCACCTCCCACCGCCCCTGCCCACAGGACAGCCCTGTGGCTGTACGGCCTGGCCCTCTGCCCTGCGCCTGCTCATGAGCACTTGCCGCACAGCCTGGCATCCCCTGCGGGCCCTCAACCCCGGGCTCTGAGGACAGGCCAAGGCTGTGCTGCCCTCGCCCTGTGTCCTGCCTGCATGTCCCGTGTTCCTGACCCCTCTCCTGTGTCCCACATCCTGCATTCCTGTCCCAGTCCCCTGGCCTGACCCCAGGACAAGGCTCTGATCTCCTGCCAGGCCGTCCCGACCCAAGTCCTATGAGGGTGGGGTTGTCCCCCTGCCTCCTCACTCTCATCAGCCTGAGCGCCCCCCCCCCCCGGGACAGCTGTGGGATGAGCCTCCCCTTTGAAGCCGGGATGGCCGGGAAGCGTGCGGCGGAGGGGGGGGGGGGGACCTGCCCTTTCAAGTGCTCCGGGCTTCACGGGACCGGCTTATCACCACATGGGGACAGATCAGAGGGAAGAGTGCTGGCCCCGCTCAGTACTTGGGGTTCCATCCACCCGGCACACCACACCCCACCCAGGATGCCAGGAGCGTCCTCCTGAAATGGCCCGTCACAAGTCCCCTGTCCAGCCTGTCCTGGGGTCACTCTGAGGACGCTGCTGGGTCCCTCCCCTCTGTCTCCAAACTGGGAGCTCCCACGGCAGGGCCCAGGCCCCACCCTGCAGAGAACCCCACAGAGGTGGGGGCACCGGGTGTTGTCTTCTTCTTGGTGGTCCCCACAGCTTTGGAGGCGGCTCACTGGCCTTTCTGCCCAGGCAGGGGTGAAAATGGAGGGGCAGGGGAAGCCCACCTCCCCACCCACCCCTCCTCTCTGTCCCTAGGCCCATCCTGGGTGGGGGACCTTGCCCTTAACACCAGTTGAGTCTTGTCCCTCTGAACCAGACCTGGGAGTCCCCGAGGGGGGACCGGGCACCCACGGAGACAGAGGTGTGGGCTCAGGTGCGGGCAGAATGGCCAGGGCCCACGAGAAACTCCACTGCTGCGCAGTTGGCAAACGTCTGTTTGATGAGGCCCTGGGACCCTCGGGCCTGGGAGGCTGGGGTGTGGGGCACCCTGTCTTTCACAGCCCCTGCGCCCGGACCGGCATCTACTCTCCCCAGTCTCACCCCCTCCCCCACACCCTGGACCCAGCCGTCTGTCCCCTCTGCTAGCCCCGCACGTGGGGTGCAGGAAACGGGATTCTGTCCTGGGAGTGTGGAGCACAGGGTGGCCCCTACAATGGGGGAGGGCTCAAAATGAGACCTTGCAAAGGAGCCAGGGTCAAGGGCGATCCAGGTGGACACTGAAATCTCCCAGGGGCCATGCAGCATATAGAGCTGGAGACAGCCCAGCGAGAGCAGAGGTAGAGCGTGCAGCCAGGGGAGAAGGGTCTGGAAGCAGCAGGTGGCCCCTGAGAAGGGCACAGAGAGGGGTCTGGACCCACATGATAGTCTCTAGGGCAGGAAGCTGAGGTCGCTGTGGGTCAGGCTGCGGCTGAGGACCCTGAGCCCCAGGGTGTGGTGATGAAGGCATAGAGCTTTGGGGGGACCAGACACGGTCCCCACGTGTTCACAGAGTCACCCGTCCCTCAGTGCCTGCCTCCCCTCGGAACACCTGAAAGGGGTCTAGGGGGTGTGGACCCCAGGGCTGTTGGTCTCAGCGAGAGCCAGGACCGAGGGCCTGCCAGGTCTGTCTTGGCCCTGAGAGAGGAACCATCAGAACTGAGAAGGGGCAGAAGACAAGGGCGTTCCCATGTGAACCCCGGGCAGACACACCGGACCTCAGCTGGGAAGGGCACCGGCACCTCTGCAGGTCTGGGGGGAGAGGTGGGCTGCACCCTCTCAGGTGCAGGTGGGGACTGCTCCAACCCCATGGACTACGGATGTCCTGTAGCCCGAGTTCTCCCCACCACCCAAGGCTCTTTCCATCCCGCCCCCACCTCAGACCGAAACGCACCCAGGCACCAGCCCCCACAGCCTGTCCTGTCTGGGGAACATCTGCTGGTCACCAGCTGCGGTTGCCTGAAGCCCCCACAGCTCCCCCTGGTTGCTCCAGCAGAGCTCCCACACTGGGCTTCCCATGACGTCCACTGAAGGTGGCCTCCATCACCCAGAGGTCACCAGCCCTGCCCAGACTCGGTCACTGCCTGTGGGGTCAGGATCACCCCAGTGGGCCTTCCCTCGGGGCTAGCCCTTGGCTCCTTGGGGACAGAAAGACTGGGGTCCATCCTGGAGAGGCCAGGGGGCCCAGAGGAAGAGGGCCAGAGGCTGGGGCCTAGTCCCGGGACAGCAGAAGCGAGGGTTCCCAGACCTGCCCTCAGCTGGGGAAAAGGGAGACGGGGGAAGCTTGGCCCTGACCTTGGGGAGTTCTGGCTGCAGGGAACCAGCGGTACCAGGTAGGAGGGTCAGTTGCCCTGGCCTGTACGGCTGGGCAGGACCTATCCTTGTTCCCTACAGTGCCCTGCCCCGTCAGCCAGACTTCTGAGGCTCTGGGGACCTCACACAGGTGGCTTTGCTAAAATCACATCATCTGCCTTTTCTTAAGAAGCAACAAGCCCCAGCCTCAGTGTCCCCAGCTGGAGACTGAGACCATTGTTCATAACCTGGTAATGGCTGGCAGACTTGGGACTGTGCCCTTCAGGCAGCAGGCACCATGACGGAGGTGACAACAAGGCCCCAGCCCTCCAAGGCCACCAGCTGAACCCCCAGAGTGTGGCCAGGGAAACCACAGCCCGGCACTGAGGGCCATGGGGGGCCATACTGGTAGGGTGGGGGATACCCACGGGGCCAGGTGTGCAGGACTCTAGCTAACTAGGGAGATGCCTGCAGGTGCATGAGTCAGTCAGTGCTCCAAACACGGCTACCTGAGTTCAGTTCAGGGGAGCTGATGAGGCCCTGGGACCCCAAGGTGTCAGCCCCAGAACCTCGGGCCAATGACAGGACTGCTGGAGCCCAAGCCTGGCACACAGACTCAGGCCCGCGCACACGCACACCTGTACAGACTCAGGCCCGCGCACACGCACACCTGTACAGACTCAGGCCCGCGCACACGCACACCTGTACAGACTCAGGCCCGCGCACACGCACACCTGTACAGACTCAGGCCCGCGCACACGCACACCTGTACAGCCTCAGGCCCGCGCACACGCACACCTGTACAGACTCAGGCCCGCGCACACGCACACCTGTACAGACTCAGGCCCGCGCACACGCACACCTGTACAGCCTCAGGCCCGCACACGTGCACATGCACAGAAGCCAAAGGCAGAAACACCAGCTTAATGGAAGAAGATGCACATTTTCTTGTTTAACAAAATAAATTAAATATACGAAGCTTCAGCTCAAACTCTATATAAAATTACAGAGGTCTGGGGCTGCCACAGGCAGTGGGGTGATGGGTGCCTGGCCCCAAGGTGGCCATCCGGTTGGCCAGCAGGCCAGGTGCGTCCCAGGCCTGAGGACAGGCCTGGTCTGCAGTGCCACCTTCCTTCCAGCATTATTAATATTATTATTTTCATTTCTTAAATATAAATATCAAGGGCCCTTCTCTCTGGCAGTGGGAGGCTGGATGGGGCAGGGTCACCCCCAGGCAGCTCCCGCCTCTCAGAACAGGGGCCTGGACTGCTCTGCCTGACCTCCCAGCCCAAGGGATTGGGGGACTCCTGGACGCCCAGACAGGGGGTGGCAGACATAGCCAGCCGCCCGTGGAGGCCTGGGCAGGGACACGGAGGCCAGCATGGGACAGGGGTCGGGGGGTTTTGGTTTGCAAAGCCAGGGTGCCTCTCAGACCTCCTGCCAGGCACGGGGAGGGGCGGCTTGACCATGGCCCCTGTGAAATCCTCCTTACAGGAGCCAAGGGATTCCTTCATCAACTAGCCCGCTGCTACATGCACACTGCAAAGTTACAAACACAGACCTTCCCCAGGGCGTCTTAGTCTGAGGGTGTGTGTGTGTGTGTGTGTGTGTGTGTGTGTGTGTGTGTGTGTGTGTGTGTGTGTGTGTGTGTGTGTGTGTGTGTGTGTGTGTGTGTGTGTGTGTGTGTGTGTGTGTGTGTGTGTGTGTGTGTGTGTGTGTGTGTGTGTGTGTGTGTGTGTGTGTGTGTGTGTGTGTGTCCCCAGAGGTATGTCGTACACGTGTGTGCATCATCCAGGGCGCCCGGGGTGCTGACTGTGCCTCCTGCCTGGGCTCCACTCTCTCCGCGGCCCTCTGCCCCAAGCCTGCCCGCCCGCCTGCCCCCCACGGGCCCCCCCACAGCACCCAGAGCGCGAGTGGGCCGGCGCCCCGCATGGCCACAACGTCTAGCACTGGTAGTGGATGTGCTGGTGCTGGTGGATCTTGCCCTCCACGTGAGAGTGTGTGTGTGAGTGCGTGTGTGTGTGCGTGTGCGTGTGCACATCTGTGTAGAGTTTGGGGTAAAGTCTGGGCCCAGCAGATGGGCCCGGGCCCAGCAGGTGCTGGGGAGCTGCTGGAGGCCCAAGATCCTCACACAGCCCCAGGCCAGGGGCAGTGCTGAGGCTGGTTGGCACGGGAAGGTCCTTGTCCCCACCACGGTCACGGGCGGCCACGGGAGGGCGGTGCGCAGGCATGGGGGGGGCGGGCCCAGGTGCACACGGCTTCTTCTTGGCCTGGCAGAGCCACAGGAGCACGGTGCCGAGGATGAAGACGGCGCCGGCCGGGATGCCGATGACCACGGGCCACGGCAAGCTAGTGGTCGAGGACGAGGGGGCCACGGGTGGGCCTGGAGGCTTGGGGTCTGCAAGAGAGGCCCAGGAAGGGGGTGGGGAGAGGAATGTCGCCACGGGTCCCAGGAAAGGCTGCGAGAGGCCGGCGTGTGGCCTCGCGGGGCGGGAGCTGGGCGTGGGGGGGCGCACACACCTGGCAGCACGGTGAGGAAAGCGCTGCGGAAACTGTAGCCCATGGTGTTGGCCCCCAGGCAGATGTACATGCCGGCGTCGTCCTGGCGTGCGCGGGTGATGAGCAGCTTGTTGAGGTAGGAGCCATCGGGCCTCGACCACACGTCGCCCGTGGGCAGCACCACGAACTTCTGGCCGCCCACGTCGATGGTGGAGTTGTAGCGGCCCTCGGCGCCGTATTCCACGCGCTTCAGCCACTGGATCACTGGCTTCACATCACTGCGCACTTTGCACTGAAAGGACGTGGTGCCCCCAAAGTCCACGGTCGTGTTCACGGGGTGCGTGCCCGTGAGGACGGGCTTGGAGCGTGTCCGCTCTGCACGGGGACATGGACATTAGCGCCACCCCTGGGCACCGCCAGCCCCCCACGGTCCCACAGCCCCGGCACTCACGGATCACGTCCACCTTGTAGGTTGCGTTGATGGCGCCTGCGCGGTTGGACACGCGACACGTGTACTTGCCACTGTCCTCAGGACGCAGGTTCTTCAGGCTCAGGGTCCACTTCTTCTTCCTGTGCTCCCCGGCCTCCAAGCCTGTCAAGGCCTGGTCGTCCTTCATCCACATGATGTCGGGCCGCGGGTGCCCACTGGCCACGCACTTGAGCCGCACGGAGCTGCCCACTGGCCGGGCGATCACCCGGCGCCTCATCTTGGAGGGCTGTGTGAAGCGGGGCCGTGCTGCAGGGCGGCCAGCACAGAGGTCAGCACAGCACCGGGGGGGAGGGCCCCCACCCGCACCCACGGAGGAGGGTCTCACCCCACTGCTTGCTGGCTGCATCCTCCTGGCCCCCGGAGGAGCCGTCCTGCCCCAGACGCTCCCTTCCTGCACCAGGGTCATCTGCAGAGAGGAGGGCACATGAGAGGGGCCCCAGCAGTCCCCACCCTGACCCCAGGCTGGTTCCCAGGCCCCAGCCTTGGGCCCAGCTGGGAAAGCTCTAGAAACACAAATGGGAGCCCCTGGAGGCACGCCCACATCTCAGAATCCCAGAGACAGCCGGGCAAGAGCTGCCTGCCCAGCCTACTCCCTGGGTGCAGGTGACCCCAGCAGAGCTGCCCCCCCCGGCTCCGGGGGGTCTGCAGGGCCAGTGGGAGGAGGGGGCCAGGCCCGCCCAGCAGCTGCGGTAACCCTAGCCCACATCAAGGAGCCGAGGCCTTGGTGAGCTGACATGGCTCGCATACCGCCTCCTCATCCTCCCCTTTCAAAGGACAGTGGGGGGACACCAGCAGTGTTCCCATCCCACAGTCCGGAGCAGGGGGCCCAGCGGGGGTGGGGCAGGCTGAGGAATGCCCCTCCCGGGACAGCCGCCTCCACCCAGCCGGGGACCGAGGGAGGGGGTGGCACAGGTCAAGCGCTCCTGCTTTGAGAGATGGGCCAGCGTGACTGCCAGGGAGCCCCGCCCCCAGGGACCCACCCGGGGAGCCCATGGGGGAGGGCCAGGCGTGCAGAGGGTGTGTAGCTGGGGACCCCGCCAGTCCCCAAGCCCGGGCCCCAGAGGCAGAACAGAACAGAAGGCCCTTGGCGGCCCCTCTGAACTCTGAAATCTGAGCCTCAAAGTTAGAGCCGACGCCAAGGCCGCCAGCTTGCCCAGCCGGCCCTTTAGTGGGACCACCACCCTTGGGCTCCCCGTGCCCACTCCTGCTGCCCCCTAGCCAGCCTTGGTCTCCCTGTCAGCAGAGCTTGGGGACCCCAAGGCACAGGCCTGGGGGTGGTAACCACAGAGGTCAGGCCCTGTCCTGGGCTCAGAGGAGATCTGGCAGGTGGGTGTCCTCCTGGCAGCAGTGGGGAGGGAAGGTCCGCTCCCCAGGCTGCATGGACTCAGGGCCCACATGGCACAGCCCCGGCGTGGCCGTCACTGACCCATCACGATGAGGGTGTAGTTGACGCTGAGGCTGCCAAAGCCATTGGTAGCCTTGCACACGTAGGCGCCGGCGTCTCCCCGCTCCACCTCCTTCACCTTCAGGCCCTGGGGCAGCACACGGAAGCGGCTCCAGCCGCCATGGATTGTGCGGCCATCCTTGGTCCACATGGTTAGTGGCGGCGGGTCGCCCTCCACAGGGCACTGCAGCCGCACGGTGCGACCCAGCCGGGCCACCTGCCTCGAAACCACCTTGTCCGCCATCCTCGGGGGACCTGCGGGCAGGTCAGAGGGCTCAGTCAGGGAGGAGGGGGTGGCAGGTGGTCAGGAGTGCAGGCAGGCATGCATGCTGGGAGCCAGGGGAGGGGGGTGTTCCCCGTAGGGTCACCACCTGGGACTCCACGCACCTACACCTGCCCAGCCCAGGCAGTGTGGTCTGGAGCACAGGGCCCTGCTCCCAGACTGTGGTGGTCAGCATTCACCCGGAACCCGCTGCCCACCAGGCACCCCAACTCCCTGTACGTGCCGTCACAGAGGAGCCAGGATACAGATGGGCTGGAGTGGCTCAGCCAGGATGCACGTCCACAGGCGAGCCAGGACAGCCCCCCACGGCCTCCCGTAGGCAAGGTGCACGGGAGGGAGTCCATGCAGCACGAACAGACGTGTCTGGTGGCCCATGTGGCCCATGTCTGTGGCTGTCTGCATCTGCCCCGCTGAGGGCCTCCCCGATGCCAGCCTCAGCACACCAGGAGGCTGGGCGGAGTGGCATGGTGGGCCGGCAGGACCCCAAGGCCCTGGGGCCAGAGGGCGAGCAGCGAGGTTCCCATCTGGCTGGCAGCCCCCTGCCCGTTGTCCCCCAATGGGAGAAGCCCAAGTCACCGGCGGGAAGAAACCCACTCCCAGCCATGTCAGGCCACAGCCAGCATCAGTGCCTCTGTGGTGCAGGGACAGCGGGCACGCCCAGCCGCTGGGCAGGACACTGCAGGTGTCCGAGAGAGGTGGGGCCACCTCCTGGCCCACACTGCAGCTCCTACACCATGGGGTGACCACAAGGGCGCTGAGCTCTTACACTCACCCCACCCACGTTCCCTCAGACCAGGAGAGGCGGCTCCGGGCACCCCACTGCCCTTCCCAGGGTCCTGGCTGGGCCCAGCTCCCGAGACCCTGCCCTCCGGCTGTTGGTCGGGGGCACTCACCCCACAGTGCGGCCACTCAGGCCAGGAGGGCCAGCATCCCGCGTCCTGGCCTCCCGGAGGCGCCGGGCGCTGGCTGCTGGGAGATGCTGTCACTACGGGGCCTGAGGGCAGCACGTGTCCCTAACAACCAGCCGGTATTTCTTCAGCGCGTGATCACCAGCTGCTCTGTGGCCGGCCTTTGCATCCAGGACCCAGAGTGCTTCCGCAGGCTCTTTGGAGGCTCGCCCTCTCCCACCCCCAGGGGACCCTTGCAGAGCACAGCCCAGCACCACTGGTCTGCAGGCGCTGAGGGGAGGTGGGGCCGGTCCCCATTTGGATGCAGGGAGCTGACAGCCCAGAGTCCAGGCAGGGAGGGGCCCAGCTTTGCTGGGGGAACAGGGAAGCGGGGGACACAGCAACACCAGGCCCTTCCATGGCCACAAGCAAAAAGCAAAAAGGGAGCTAGAGGTTGTGGGGGAGGGCCCTACCCAGCTCCTGCCTGCTCTCCCACCCTGCCCCACTGAGCCCACCCCTAGGAACGCTTCTTCTCTGCACCCATATTCTGCCTCTGCTAGGGTCCCCCCACCCCTGCCATGGGGCTCCTAACATGGGCCCCAGGCCATCCCTGCACTCCTCACCAGCCCCCAGTGCCCCAGGAAGGGGCTGCTGAGATCTACTACTCCCTAATTTCTCAATTGCATATGGGGCCCCCAGACACCCCCCAACTTGCAGGGGGACAGGCTGCAGGGCCCACAGACAAGTGGGTCTCCTGAGGCCCCCAGTGCACAGGGTCCCGGCCTCACTCCCAGGCCGCCACCGTCCGACACCTGTCTCTGCCTGCAATGCCACTATTCAGAGGGGCCGCCCCCCAGCCTGCCCAGTGCCTCCAAGGCTGACACCTGCGTGTGCACACAGACCCAAAAAACCACCTGGCAGGTGCCAGGGGCTAGCACGGGGTCCCTCTCTCCCAGGGCTTTGCCTGTCCCAACCCCACCCCGGCCAGCACAGCCCCCGCCTCGGAAGAAGCCCGCGTCAGGGACAGACAGAGGACCCGTCGGACAGTGCTTGCGGGAGCAGGAGGGGCAGGAGGGGCACCCCCAGCCCCGCCACCTCCCTGCACCAGGCAGGCGAGTTTGAGGAGCTGGGGGGGTGGGGGGGCATCTACTGGGCCTCAGAGGCCACTGTGCAGGAGAGAGGAGGACAGAGCCAAGTGACCACCAGACGGACCGGAAGTGTGGCCCAGAGGGCCGGCCGGCACACAGTACAGGGGACAGGCAGGCGGCAGCCAGAGGCCCCAGCCAGAGCCAGCCTTATCCTAAAGCAAACAGCCCCCTCCCCTCCCCCTGGGCCAGGCCTGCCCTGCCCCCTCCACCCCTGCCTCTGCAGAGACCCCAGCAGGCTCACCAGAGGGAGCCCCCCCAGACTCCTGGGGATTTTGGCTGCCAGCTTGGCTGCCACGGCTCTATATTTAGCTTGGGAAAGACAAGCCCCCATTGTTCCACCTGGTCAGGTGTCCAATCCACTCAGCCAGAGGCAAACTGAGGCAAGAGCTGAGGCAGCTGGAGGGCGTACAGGTCGGGGGTGGGGGGCAGCCAGGTTCCCACCAGTTCTGGGGCAGCCCCTGGAGTCCTTCAGCCAGCATCTGCACTTCCCCACGAGCACCTCCTCCAAGAAGCCCTCAACCCTCCACACACTGTAAGCCACAGCCTTGGGCAGTTCTGGGCATGGGCAGGGTGTGGACAGCCACATGGAGGGGGTAGACATGGGGGCAAACGGAGGCCGGGGCTGGGTCTCACCCCTCAAGGGGGCTGAGCATCAAGGTGGTAGCAGACAGAGGGTCACTACACCCCCTTTCCTCCCTCCTTCCCACCCTCCTCCCCAACAGCTGTGAAAACATGGCCAGGAGTGGGGGTGCCAGGAGGGCTCAGGGGGCAGCAACCCGGAAGACCCCACATACCCAGCCTACACAGCCAGGCTTCCCAGCCGCCATCCGGAACTCAGGTGTCACACATACACCCTATCATGCCATCTCCCAGACACTGTCCCCCAGACACACGGGCTGTCCCCCACTGTCCCCCAGACACACAGGTTGTCTCCCAGACACTGTCCCCCAGACACACGGGCTGTCCCCCACTGTCCCCCAGACACACAGGTTGTCTCCCAGACACTGTCCCCCAGACACACGAGCTGTCTCCCACTGTCCCCCAGACACTGTCCCCTAGACACATGGGCTGCCCCCCACTGTCCCCCAGACACACAGGCTGTTCCCCAGACACTGTCCCCCAGACACACGAGCTGTCTCCCACTGTCCCCCAGACACTGTCCCCTAGACACATGGGCTGTCCCCCACTGTCCCCCAGACACACAGGCTGTTCCCCAGACACTGTCCCCCAGATGCACCCACTAACCCACAGACAGTCCCCCATACATAAACACACAGAGAGACATACCCCAACAGTGGATGCAGACTCCCCACACCAGAGACCCCCTTGCCCTACCTGCTGAGAGCACCGTTTCCCAAGGTTTAGCAAAACCAGGTTCCACTGGAACCTCAGCTGATGCCCCTCCCATCGCAGTGGGCCCTAGGAGGGCTGAAGGGGGCAGGGCCACTGGGAAGGACGGAGAGGTGACACAGTGTGGGGGTAGAGGAACATGACCCCAACTGCAGCCTATCCCATGCAGTTTTCACAGACCCTCCGGGGCCACCCGAAGCTCAGCCCCCGCACCTCACTAACCCTCATGGCCTCTGCACTGCCCCTCCCCTCCCGATGCACCTCCCAACACCCCCTCCTCCCTGCCCTCCGCCGGGGGCTGCGGTGCCCCTTTCGGGTGAACCACGTCTGAACCACACCCAAGGCCCTGCTCTGTTCAGGTCTGTCCAGGGCCTGGCTGGGGGGGCATTCCACATGTCAGCTTCTGCCTCCCTCCACTGCCCAAGGCATTCGTGACCTGCTGACCCTGAGCGCCCTTCCCAAGGAGCTGGACCAGGCACTGCCCCTCCCCGGGGCCCCATGTGCCGGGGGCTTCACCCCATACCAGCCCACAGCGCCCACACTGGGGCCATGGACACAGGTGGAAGCGAGAGGTGCAGGAACCACGGGGCCAGCACATGGGGGCTGGCTCCATTCCCAGTCAACCCTGAGAAGCCCCAGAAATGTCCAGCCCGGAAGGAACCCTCCAGCTGGGGGTAGGTGGTCGTCAGGCTGACCTCGTTGGGACTGGCCGTGAAGTGACTCTGGATGCCAGCCAGGAGCCGCCAGAGCCCCCCCCTCCTGGAGAAGGCGAGTGGCCTGGAAAGAAGACTCAAAGGACAGTGTGACAGGGCCTGACCAGAGGGCAGGGAGGGGAGGCAGGGCCTGCCTAGCCTGGCTGGACACCCTGGACCAGGCAGGGCAGGTGGGCACTCTCTGGGAGAGCGGGGGGGTCCCTGTGCTGATGCCCACGGTGAGCAAACACTGGTGCAGGGGCGGAGCTGGGAAGGCCCAGCCACGGAGGCCCCGGGGCCAGTGCCCTCCCCAAGAAGGCCTAGGAGGCAGGGAGGCCAAAAAGAGGGGGCACAGATGATGACCACCGCAGGGCGGCCATGAGAGGCAGGGGAGCCTCTGCCCTGGCTCTGAGCCACGCAGGTACATGTGCGCACACACGCACGCGCGCACACACACACACACACACACACACACACACACACACACACGGGCTCCTAGTCACCAGCAGGCCCAGGGCGGCCCCTGGGGGCTGGACCCACGGGATCTGCGATGGAACTGGCAGGACCCGAAGGGCAGGTGGTTGCCCCAGAAACCAAGCCGTTCTGGGCGCAGCAAAGGGACAGCTTGACCCACCGAGCAAGCAAGCTGGCTGGGCTGTCCTGTCCAACCCACTGCCCAGCAGCACGACGTAAGGCAACAGGCTGGGTGGGGCCCTCTAGGTCCGTCCCCTGCCCGGGAAGCCCCCAGGTGGACCTCCAGCAGAGCCCTGACCAGGGCTCCTCCTCGTTGCACACATGGGAGCCACAGAGCGTCCCCGGACATGCTGTTGCCCCAGGGGTCCCCACAGGAACTGCCACAGAACCCACCCAGAGGGCTCAGCTGGACGCCCCGGTGGCTGCATCCAGAGCTTGCCAAGTCTGCCAGACTCCGAGCGGACCCCTGCCCACACCTGCCACCCATCCCCCACCTCACAAAACGTCCTGCACCTAGAACTGGTCCAGCACCACCGGCTCCCCAGAGGGGCCCAGCCCCAGTCCCAGCAAAGGAACCAAGAAGGCACGGTCCCCTGGGCCTCCCTCCCATGCTGGCGCTGTACCCAAGGGACAGGGTAACATGACAAGAGGCCCAAACCACCCGCAGGCCTCGCCCGCTGCGGCCTCTAACCTGCATGGCTGGGTGTTTCCTGAGCCGGGGCCCCGGGGCTCCGGGGCCAGAGGCCGGCATTTAGGCACCAAGGTGCCACCTTCCTGTGAGGGCCTAGGCGCTGGACAGCCCAACCCACCCGGCAGCCTGGGCAAGTCCCGGGCCACAGAGCCCCGTGCTCCCACCCACACCTGCTCCACCCAGCCCCCGTGTCCGCGGCCGTCGGCCCACAGCCAGCTTCTTGCGGACAGACCCAAGGGCATGGGGCTTTGGCATGCTGGGACCCCTGAGGTCCCTGAAGCCTGCAGGGTGAGGCTACCCAGCTCAAGGCGCACACAGTACCTGCTGCCCGGGCTCCACAGAGAAGCCCGCGGACCCTGCCAGAATGGGCCGGCCGCTACAGAGTGCAGGGGGCACTGGCCGGTGGCCCTGGGTCTCCTGGGGCTCAGCACGGTGGAGTCGGAGGGGATCACTGCCCAGTGGGGGCCCAGGCCAGAGCTGGGCCCAGCTCCCTCCCCCACTGCCTGCTGACCCAGGCCCCATTATTTCTTCACAGTGCAGGGCTTGTGTAAATCTCTAGCAAACTGGGGAAGAAAGCCATTGTTTCCTGCCAAGAAGGGAAGCCCTGGGGGTCAGCAGGCCTGAGGCTGGAGCACCGTCCCTGCCACACTGTCTCCAGCATTTCAGGGACAGTCCTGGAAGCCCCTGCCTCAGGCTGGTTCTCCCCAAGGGGGCCGGGCCATGTGGGACGAAGGGTGCGTAGGGCCCCCCAGGCCCTCCAGCCTCGAGGCCTTGCCCCCAGCCACTCACTGGGGGCAGGAAGCCCACCCCCAGGACGCCCCCAGCCCCTGCTCCCTGTACCCCAGCCAACCAGCCTCTCGGCCCAGTCCCGGCCTGTGCCTACTCATGGCCCCCAATCCAGCTACACCAAGGCACCCGTGGCCCCAGGATGCGTACCCCAGTCAATGTGACCGGCCCACCTCTACCCAGACTATTCCCCCACCTGGAGGCCTTTCCTCTCCTCACCTGACCAGTACCCACATCTCCTCCCGGACTGTGCTGCCTCTCCCCAGGCCCTCACCCCCCCCTCCCCTAGCCTTCGTGGACTGGGGGCCAGCCTCACTGCGGCTCCAGCCTGAACTAGCCCAGGGCAGTGGCCCCTGCTCTCCTCGGGCCCCAAGAGTAGCCACACTGGACACCCACGGGCCTTGGCCAGGAGCATGTAGTGACCACCACTAGGAAGATGGCAGGCAGACTGGGCGGCAGCACGGGGTGCGGCGTCTGTGGGGTCTGGAGACAGTGGCCTGGGCACACCCTCCCCTCCACGTGCTGATCCTGCCCATGGAGGCTGTCACCTGGACATGCCAGGGCCGCAGGCACTGGGAAGGCACAGAATGCCAGCCACCAGCAGGGAAACGGCCAGCAGCAAGGCCCCCGGCCTGCAGGACCACGCCTGCCTCCGCGAGCACGGTTAGCACTGCCTGAACCCCAAGCCAGAGGCTGAGGCCAGTGCTGGGAAAAACCAACATTTCCCCACGGCACTGGGCGGGGGTTGAAGGCCCATTGATTCCCGCACAATGAAGAAGGAGCCTGCGGTAGGAGCTTCCAGGCCCAGCCAAAGGCGACTTTGTTCCCAGCTCCCTCCTCCCCCCAGAGGGGACAGTGATTTATTTTCTCTTCCAGGAGTGGGGCCCGAGACATAAATGGGGCGGCTGGCCTGCATCCCCACCTCACAGCGCCTGGGCCCAACTCCCGCACATCCACCTCAGCTGGGGGTGCGCACTGGGCAGCCGCTGCCCGGAGGGGTTGGGGGGAAGGCCCCCTGCAACCTGGCCAGAGGCCAAGGTCAGCCAGCGCACACGCACACCACGACAGCCCTCCGGCTGAATCACACACACTGGAGGACCCTTCCCAACACAGCCCGCATGGCAAGAAGGCACCATCCCCATGGAGTGGGGCACCCAGCGGCCAGCACCCAGCCCTGTGGGGGCAGCGCTCGGCCCTAGCAGGGCAGGCCAGCAGGGTTCAGAGGACAGGGAGGTGACCTCGAGGGCGGGCTGCTCAGAGACCTGTCCACCGCATCCTCCTTGGAAAAGTTCAAACGGGACAACCCCTTCCACAAGTTCTTCTAAAGCTATTTGGGAAGGGTATGTCATTTGGAACCTCTCAAGTTCCCACTGTGAGAAACCCGAATCCTATCTTCCCTCAAATTTGGAAAAAGCTGTTTAAGACAAACCCACCATGATTGTGAAACTTCCAGAAAGGGGAATTTTAAAAACATGATCTGAGTCTAGAGACGCACTGACTCCAGAAAGCATGACGCATGGGGAGGACAGCTTTCAGAAAACAGCCCGGCTCTCTCTGCACCGCTCTGCCTGCCTGAAGGAAGTCGGCGCTCGGTCTGCTCACCCACAGAGCCGGACGCACCGAGTGGCCGTGCCCCTCAAGGCCAGGCCTGAAGCAGAAGCCAGCACAGTTCAGGAGCAGGGGCCCCAACACCCCACCCCCCAAAGCCACACAGGTCCTTGCCCTTGCAGAGTAGCTCTCAGGTCCCTGCGGCCGCTAGGGCGGTGCACAGCCAGCATGAAGGCTGGGGCTGCAGACCAGGCGCAGTCCCCAGGCCAAGGCGGAGGGGAACAGAGGAGGGTGCGGCCCCTCCAGGGCCCCCTGGCACAGAGGCAGGCCCTGCCGCCCACTGCCATCACTGCCATCCGCCTCTCTGCGGTGGGCTCCAGCCAATGACCAGGCCAGGACAGCGGCCTCCAGAGCTGGCTGAGTAGCCAGAGCACAGGCAGGTGTGGAAATGAGGGGAGTCCAAGCAGATAAAAGAGGAATCAGAATCCAGGCTGCCGGCCACCGGGGGCGGGGGGGGGGGGGGTGCCTTGCTGGGTATGACCTGAGTGCCCGCCGTGCCCAGGACACTGCCAGGCCCAGCCACGCCTGGACAGCCCCCACCCTTAAGCCAGCGGGCCAGTCCCCAGCCGGGCAGGCGGGGGGGTACTGTGGCATTAGGCCCACCTGGGCTGCCGCCTGCCACCCAACACCCAAACGTGCCCATATAAGGCCGGGTTGGGCTCGGTGTACCCGCTGGGTGGCGGGGGGAGGGGTGCAAAGCCTCAGAGGACTGGTGGACAGGGCAGGGACGTTCCTGAGTGGTCAACACACCCAAAGGGCTGGCCTGGCCAAAGGGCCCGCCTAGCTGAGGAGAAGCCAGTACAGAATATGGCGGGCGGGAGTCCGTGAACACGTATGTCCCATCATCCGCCAGCCAAGGATGTACCTTGCTGGGGCTGCGTACAGGGGCAAGGGTCCCTCAGGAGACATTCCAGGCCTGCCTACTTGGACATCAGGTGTGTGAGCATGCATCTACGTCCTGGCATGGCACACGCCGACACACAGTATATGCAGGCTGAAGCAGGTGGTCCTCTGGGTGGGCCTTGAGACAAGCCCCTACCCCCTACACCATGCAGCAACTCCACGTTCCCCCAGCCCCTACCCTCTAACTTTCTAGGGATGGGCAAGCTCAGGGCACAGGGCTGGGTCATGAGTCCCAGACACTAACAATGTCCCCACTGTCCCCAAACCCCATCCTGGCCACCATGGGGGTCTCTGCAGGTTCCCAGGGGCCTAAATGGGTCCACTGTGACAAACAGCCTACCCCACCAAAATCCCCAGGGTAACCAGCTGCCCTCAACTTCAGATACATATGGATGTGTGTGTGTCCTGAGGGGACTGGGGCCAGAGCCCATTCTGCCAGCAAGTGTGGGGCCCCACAGGTGAGCCGGGGTGATATTTCGGTGAGAGGGGCCCTGTGGGTGAGGTGTGCCCACTCAGTGAGCATGGAGTCCCAAGGGTGAGCTGGTGGTGATCTGGGGATGAGCTGCGGGACCCTACAGATAAGCTGGGGAGGGGCGTGGTGAGCTAGGGATGCCCTAAGGGTGAGCTGGCGCACCCCATGGGCAAAGGGGGGTGTACCCTGGGGGTGAGCCCGGGGGCCCAGTGGTGAGAAGACCCGCCAAGCTCGGGGCCAGTAGGGGCGGGGCGCAGGCACGCGCGCCAGCAGGGCACTGTGGCAGGGTTCAGGGCCGGGAGGGAAAGGGGCGGCGCTGGCGCAGGCCGGGGCGCCGGGCTGGGCGCCAGGACTCACCTCGGGCGGCGGCGGCCGGCGGGAGGGCCCCCAGCAGCAGCGGGGGCAGCAGCAGCAACAACGTGGGGCTGGGCGTCATCTTGGCCTGTCCGGACCTGGAGGTATTGAGGGTCGGTCACTGGCGGACGGGGCAGGAGTCGCCACCCTTTAGCCTAGGGCGCCGGAGCCGGCTGCGGGGATCGGGGTGCGGGCCGCCCCGCCTTCCCTGCCAGCGCTCCGGGCGGAGGAAGCAGCGGCGGGGAGCACCGTGGGTATCAAAGGCAGACAAAGGGTTTACACTAATTACCGGCCTCCCCCGCCGCCCCCCGTCTCTAAACACCGTCTGGATTCCTGGCGCTTGTAACTCGGGCCCTGCCCGCGGGACACACAACACCGGCGGCCGCGCAGATAATCGCCTGCGCCATTAGCGGACAAATTTGCGCTTGGGGGGGGGCCCACGTGGGGTGCAGGGGCGGGGGCGGGGCGCGGACAGGACCACTGGCTCGGCAGGGGCGGCGGCGGCGCGTGCCGGTGCCCGGCGGCCTCGCACCCGGCCATCCGGGACTCGGACCCTCCCAGCCCCCGGCCAGATCCCGGACCCCGGACCCTGGTCGTCCCCGGTCGGCCCTCCCAGTCGGCCCCCCGGGGGTCGCGGGCGCGGAGGGGCTCACCTCGGCGGGGCAGGCAGGCAGCGGGGCTCAGGGCCGGGCCCGCGGGACGCGCTGCGCGGTCATCGCCGCCCGGGGCGCCTCACCCCGGCGCCCCGCGCCCCCGGGCCCGGCCTCGGGACGGGGCGGCGCTACCTGGGCGCGGGCGGCTCGGGCCAGGACCCGCGCCGAGGCCGGAGTCCGGAGGCAGCGCGGGCGGAGGGGTCGAGTCCAGGGGCTGGAGGCCGGGGCCGGGGTCCCGGGGCGGCAGGGCGAGGGGCCCGGGGCGCCGCGCCGCGAGGCGTCCTTCCCTGCGGGGCTTTGTCAACTCTCCCGGAGCGAGCGCCGAGCCCGCCGCGCGCCCCGCCCCGACACAACTTCCCTCCAATCGGCTCGCCCCGGCTCGCCCCGCGCCCGCCCCGTGCCCGCCCCGCGCCCAAACTTTCCCCCAATCCGCGTGCGCCTGCCCCGCCCGCCGGGCTCTGGATCTTAACCCTCGCGGTGCGGGCGGCCTGCGGGCGGGGCGGCTCCCTGGGGCGCGGCCCCGCCCCCAGCCCCCGCCCTCCGCCCGCCCCGGGCTGGGCCCGGTCCCCGGCCCCTGTCCGCCCCACCCAGCCCAGCCGCCCCTCCCCGCCCCCGTCCCGCCCCCATCCCACCCCCGCCACGCCACGCCTCCCCGGCCCCCGGCCCGTTTGTCCCCGCCACCCCAGCCTGGCCCCCCGCCACTCCGGTCCCCAACCCCACCCCGCCCCGCAGCTCCCCGCCCTGCCCCGCGCGCCCCCAGGTGCGGCGGCGCGCACCCCATACCTGCACCCACCGTGCCTGAGCACTCCTGGTACCCTCAGAGCTGGCCGCGATCGAACCCACGGCCACCCGACCTCTGGCCAGCCCTGACCGCAGCTAGGCCATCTCCTGGTTGCCCAGGAGGGGCGGACAGGATGGCCGCAGATCTCTCCGGGCCTCGAGATCCACGTCCCCGGGGAGCCGCTGGGAGCAGTGGAGAGATCTAAGACCCAGCTCTGTTCCCAAGTGGCTCCGGGAGAAGGGAACAAGTCTCCGGTGAAGTGGGGCACAGAGGTTCTGCCCCGGCGCCCCGGCTCACCCCGCAGCCTGGACAGAAGGCAGTATGTTTCTACCGCCCACCTGTCACTGGTAACCCCAAGGACACTAACAATAGTAATAGAGACCAACACCCATCGCGCCTTCTTTAATCCTCACAGGCAGGCAGGTGCCTTACTGTCACCTGATGCAGATGAAGGAACAGAGGCACAGAGAAGGCAGGTCATTCGCCCAAGATTTCCCAATGGGCAATCAGCATGTCCAGGATTGAAACCACGTGTTTTGGAGTCCAGCTTTCCTGGTTGTTTCTCCACACTGCCCCAGCTGCCCTTGCCCTGCTCAGCACCTGCACATTCTGCCCCGCCTCCCACACCTTCACCCACCAGGGCCTCCTCCCCATCCTCTCTGATCTGAAGACGGGGCCAGGCTCTCCTCGGCTTCCCCTCCACTGTCACTTCACCGGAATGGACAATCATCATTTTAAAATACAACCATGATCTTGCCGTGGCTCCATAGTGCCCTCAACATAAACCCCATGACCCTTGAGGCCCTGGATGCCTGGGTCCCAATCACGTTCCCTCCCCCCACAAACTCTGGCCAAAATAATACCCCACCCCCACCCCATGCAGGAGCCTCTCAATCCCCTCTGGACTGTTATCCATGCTGCTCCAACAGGAACTCCGCTTAGGAGTCCCCTCTTCCAGGAAGCCTTCCAGGGAAGACTGAAACTACAGAGGCCTTACAGACCAACATTCCCAAGGTAGAGAAGAGCTGGGTGAGGGAGTGCCAACAGTCAGGGTTTGGGGCCTATCAAGGCCCAGACTGCCCACCCTTCCCAAGCAAGTGAGAAGGCAGATCCTGTCTCCAGACCAGTGTAGGCACCTCATGGATGGGTAGAAGTGAGCCCAGCCAACCTTGTCCTGTCTGCACCCTGAGTGAGGGCCCAAAGGGCAGACCTGAGTAGCCCTCTCGCACTTGCTTCAGGCCCTGCAGATGGGGAGGAAGCAAGGAGAGCTGGTTTAGGGCCCACCTGAGACAGGGGAGGGGGCACTGGCACTGGGGGTCACGGGCAGGTGCTCTGGGACAGAATGGGCAGGTGGGCGGAGGGGGTCTCGGCTGGCTCCAAGGCTGCCACAGACTTCAGAAACAGGTTTGTGAGGAGACACAACTGGAGCGTGAAAACCTCCAACAGGTGTGCAGGCCGCCAAAGGCAGGTGTGTGAAAAGGTGGCTCTGAAGTGGGGGGAGGTCAGAAACAAGGAAGTGGGCTGAATGAGAGGCAATCCAATGCAGTGTGGCGGATAAGATGGATAGGAGGGAGGAAGCATGGACCCACGAGCGGCCCCAGGCCGGGGGGAGAGGAGGCATGGCCCCCCAGTGGGTACTGGGTGGGGAGGGTGCCAGAGAGCTACCCTGGGGCGTCCAGTGCTGCTGGCCCACTTCCCTGTTCCGGGACACGCTGCTCCTTGACGCAGGCGCACCGAACGAGGTGGCCCCCACCAAAGGGCACCCAGCTCCCCTCCCCGGCCTCGCCACTGCCCAGCCCTCAGGCCCATCTTTTTGGGGTTCCCCAGGTGGGAGCCAGGCCTGCCTGAATGTCCAGCCCAGGCCACTTCCTCCAGGAAGCCCTCGCACTGGCAAGCTCCCACTGCTCCTTCATGACAACTGACCTGAAATACCAAACTGGTTCAAATCCTGCCCCCTTAACAGAGACTTAACACAACTGGCCACCTTCTCTGTCTCAGTCTCCCCCATCCACAATCCGACCCACAGAATTATCATGGAGATTACAAGAATTTCTGTCTCCTACCTGCCTGGCACAGGTGAGCCCCCCAAAATATGTTGCTCTTCATATTATCCTTCAACCATGACAGGCTGCTCCCTGGCTCTGTGCCAGGTTCTGTCAGAGGGGCTAGAGATGTGGGGTTTTGCCAGGAGGACAAGGCCCCCATCCCTACTAAGAGATGGCATCTTCATAGCAGGTGTAATGACTGAGAAACGCTTCAGGTGGTGGAAAGTGCTTGGCAGGAAATTTAAACCTGCTGATGTACAGGCTTCTGCCTCTGCTCCAGATGAAGTAACAGGGACCAGATTCACATGTTCTCGCCTGAAACAGGGAAGAAAAAAAGGCAGAGATAAATATATGTGAAAAACAGCACCCAAAACACAGAACATTACAGAGCAAGGGCAGTGATCCTTGAGATGGGGAACAAATGAGGGAGACTACGACCGTCCCTACTCCCTGCCTGGAGAGAATTTCCAGGGTTAGTGTAGGCAGTTGGGACCCAGGCAGTGCCCAGAGGTCTCCCTCAGCTGAGGGGATGGAGCAGGGAGTCCCAGGAGGGCAAGTGGCCAGAGTCCGCAGGGCAGAATCCTGGAGAGGAAATAGCTGTGCAGAGAGGAATCCCAGGGATCTACAGAGGTTTCAGCTGACTGTAGGCTGCCACACCCAACTTAGGGGAAGAGCCACACAGAAGGGTGAGCCCACAAACAGTGGGAATAGCGCCCGTTTCTGACAGCCAGCATTGAGAACCTCCTAAGTTGAGGGGCATCAGTTAGAGTAGAAAGAAGAGTTTTGCCTCAGTAGCAAGGAAAAATCAACCTTAGGCTACATGTAGTTCTGGTCCAGTCCAACAAAGCTTAAAAACAAGACCGAAAAGGATTATACAAGTTCCAAGTAACTTAAGTACATCCCAGAAAGAAATATAAGGATATTTACAGAAATATGAAACTATCCAGCACCCAAAAATGTAGAATACACAATGTTTGACATACAACCAAAAATCATTAGGCATGAAAAGAGGCAAGAAATTAAAACCCATAATGTGGGGGGAAATCAATCAAAATTAACTCAGATGTGACAAAGGTGAGACTTAGTAGGCACACTTACTGAGACAATACTCCATATGTTCAAGATGCTAGAGGAAAGACTGCATATGTTAAGTAGAGACATGGAAGATTTTTTAAAGCCTCAAACTGAACTTCTAGAAATGAAAATTAAAACATCTGAGATAAATAATATGTTGAATGGGATTGATGGAATATTGTGCAAGAAAAAATTGCGAACTTGAAGTCATAGCAATAAAGACTATCCATATGAGACACAGAGACAAAAAATGACTGAAAAGAGAAATGAACAGTGTCAGTGAGCCATTGGGCAACTCCACATGGTGAATTACAGGTGGACTTGGAGTTGCCAGAGGATAGGAAGTGCTGGTGAGAAAGAAAAAGTATCTTAAGAAAATGGCCAGAAATTTTACAAATGTAATGAAAAACATAAACCCACAGTTCCCAAAAGCTCAACAAAACTTAAGCACAAGAAGCATGAAGAAAACTACACTGAAGCATGTACATCATTCTCAAAATGCTGAAGAACAGTTATAAAGATAATAGCTTAAAAGTATCCAGGGGATGGGGCATCTGGGTGGCTCAGTGGGTTAAGCGTCCAACTCTTAGTTTCAGCTCGGGTCATGATCTCAGGGTTGTGGGGTTGAGCCCCATGTCGGGCTCTGCGCTCAGTGGGGAGTCTGCTTGGGATTCTCTCTCCCTCTGCCCCTCCCCCTATGCTCTCTTTCTTTCTCTCTCAAATACTTAAGTCTTTCTTAAAACAAAATGTAGGGCGCCTGGGTGGCTCAGTTGGTTAAGTGTCTGGTCCTGGAATCGAGTCTCGTGTTGCGCTCCCTGCTCAGCGGGGAGTCTGCTTCTCCCTCTGCCTCTATCTGCCGTTCTGCCTACTTGTGCACTCTCTATCTCTCTGTCAAATAAATAAAATCTTAAAAAAAATAAAATAAAACAAAATGTATCCAGGGGAAAAGTTTTGTATACAGGAGCAAAGAAAAGGATGTTCTGTTGATGTCTTGTTGGATGAAAACAATGCATGCAAAACAGTGGAGCAATCTCTTTACAATACTGAAAAAAGAAAACCTGCCAACCTGCATTCTTTATTAGTAAAAATGTCATTTAGAAACAAAGATGAAATTAGGACTTTTTCAGACAGAAGGAGCTGGAATAATTAATCATGAGCAAATCCATACTACAAGAAATGTTAAAGGACATCCTCTGGGCACCAGACAGAAACCTGAAGCCACACTCACACACATAATGATGATGATGATGATGATGATGATGATAAAATAAGAAGAAGGAGACTAAAGAGCACCAGAGATAGTAGCTGCATGAGTAACAATAAGAGATGTTTTTCTTATTATTTAAATCTCTTTAAAAGATAATCAGCCATTTATTTTTTAAAATTTTGGGGGGTTCACACCCAATGCGGGGCTTGAACTCACAACCCTGAGAACAAGAGTCACAGGCTCTGCCAACTGAGCCAACCAGGAACCCTGACAATGAACTATTTAAAACAAAAAATAACAACAGTGTATTGTGGGGCTTGTATCATATGAATCATATCGTAGTAAGATATATGACCACAAGGGTGCAAAGCCTGGGAGGGGAAAGTGAAAATACAGGGTTGTAGGGCTCTTTTACTGCACAGAGACGGTATCATATCATTGCCAGTTAAAAACCCCAAAGCAATCACTAAAATAACCTAAGAAAGCATTACACCTAATAAGGCAACAAACGAGACAGATGGAATAAATTTTTAAAAAAAGAAAGAAAGCAGAAAAGGGGGAAATAACAGACAAGGCAAATAAAAGATAAATAGCATGATGGTATAAGCCCAACCACATCAATAACCACACTAAATGTAAACAGTCTAAATATCCCAATTAAAAGGCCGAGGTTGCTGGATGCCTGGGTGGCTCAGTCGGTTAAGCGTCTGCCTTTGGCTCAGGTCAGGATCTCAGGGTCCTGGGATTGAGCCCCACATGGGGCTCCCTGCTCAGCAGTGGGTCTGTTTCTCCTTCTCCCTCTGACCCTCCCTCTTGCTTGTGCTCTCTCTCTCACTTTCTCTCTCAGATGAATAAATTCTTAAAAATCTAAAAATAAACAAACAAACAAAAGGCAGAGTTTGCCAGATTGGGTAAAATAGCAAGATTCAACTCAATGCTACCCACATAAACACACTTCACATATAGACACAAATAGGTGGAAGTCAAAGGGTGGGAAAAGGTATCCCATGCTGACACTCATCCGAAGAAAGCTAGAGTGGCTATACTGATATCAGACAAGGTTGATTTCACAGTGAGAATATCACCAGGGTTAAATAAGATCATTTCATAAAAGCAAACTGATAAAGGACATGCACATGAACCTAATGACACATAATCAATGGGCAAATCCACAATTATATGCAGAGTTCCATTCTCCTCTCCCAATATTAGATTCAAAAAGTGGGCAGAAAATAATTAGGGACATAGAAGACTGCCAACGAACTTGGCCTAACTGATAATTATAGAAGAATTTTACATCTTCTGGGCCCAAGTCTCAACATATGCAAAATAATTCAAGTCATCAAAAGAATGTTCTCTGACCACATTACAATTATATTAGAGATTGCTAACAAAAAACTATCTGGAAAATTCTCAAATGTCTGCAAACCAAATAATCCACTTCTTAATTTTCCATGTATTGAAGAAAAAAACAAAAAGAAAATTAAAAATTATTTTGAACTAAATGGAAATGAAAATACAGCATGAAAAAAACCAAACCAAACCAAACCTTTATCTGGAGTGCAGTTCAAGCTGCACTTAGAGAAATGTGTAGCACCTATCTAAGAAAAGACATGTCGCAAACCAACGACCTTAGCTTAGCCAGAAAAGATGAGAACAGATGAAACCCAAAGTAGACAGAAGAAGAGAAATAGCAAAGGGTACATTAGGAATCAATGAAATAGAAAACAGAAAAATAATGACCCAAAAGCTGTTTCTTGAGGAAGATAGATCTGGAATCAAAGACACACTCTTGATAAATGGAAGGGGTGAGGCCACACCAGTACAAATTTTACACACGTGAAAATAATGATAGGAAATGTTATGAATAACTTCATGCGAAAAAGTCTGACACATTAGATGAAATGGACAAATTCACAGGAAATTACAAACTGCCAGACCTCACTCTGGGAGAGATAGAGAGCCTGAATATGCCTATTGAATGATGTGCACTTTTTGTTGAAAACCTTCCCACAAAGAGAACATCATGCCCAGAGGACTTCACTGTGAAATTCTACAAAACATTTACTGAGGGGGCCCCTGTCCGGCTCAGTCGGTGGAGCGTGAGATTCTTGATCACAAGGTGGTGAGTTTGAGCCCCACACTGGGTGTAGAGATGACTAAGAAAACATTTAGGAAGGAAATAAAACCCATTCTCCACAAATACTACCCGAAGAGGGAGGAGAAGGGAAAGCCTCCCAACTCATTCCATGAAGCCAGCAACAATATAAACAATATAAAAACAACATAAAAATACATCATGATCAATTGGGGTTTATCCCAGGGATGCAAATTTGGTTTAACATTTGAAAATCAATTAATGTAACTTGCCATATATTTTTTTAAAGATTTTATTTACTTATTTATTTGAGAGAGAGAGAGAGCATGCGCGGCGGGGGTAGGGGGGGAAGGGAGAGAGAGAGAGAGAATTCCAAGTGCAGAGCCTGATGCAGGGCTCAGTTTCACAACCCTGAGATCACAACCTGAGCTGAAACCGAGAGTCGGATGCTTAACCAATGGAGCCAGCCAGGTGCCCCTGTAACTTAACCGTATTAACAAAAAGAAAAATCATAAAGATTATCTCAGCAGAGTCAGAAATAGCACTGGACAGAACCCAACACCCATTCCTGATTTAAAAAAAACTCATAAAACTAGGCATAAAAAAGGCTTCTCCAACGTGATGAAACATTATGGGTGACATCATAATTAATGGTTAAAGACTAATGCTAAAGCTTCCCCTAAAATCAGAACCAGGCATTGGATTTGCTCTTTTCACTGCTATTCAACATTGTACTGGAGGTTCAAGGTGGTACAGATGGGAAAGAAATAAATAAAATGGTCTTGATTTGTAAATGACAGGATCATCTACGTAGAAAATCTATGTAATCTAGAAAAACAAAGCCTCTAGAACTAATCATCTTCGCGAGCTCAGCGAGATGCAAGATCAACGTGGAGAAGTCGGTCACGGGAGTGCGTACGGCGAACAGGACGCTCGTCCACTGCTGTTGTGTGCAACTGTCTTGGACAGTGGTTTAGCAAGTGTTTTCAGAGTTAAGCACACCTCGGATCTAGTCCTACGATCTGGTCATTCCACTCCTAGGTATTTATCCAACAGAAAAGAAGGCACATGTCCACACAGATATTTGTGCACAAATGTTCACGGCAGCTTTATTTGTAATAGCCCCAAACTGGAAACTACCCAAATGTCTGACAAGCAAGTGGGCCCCCCGACTGATCCACATCCATACAATGGGTTAGCAAAAAAGACACTGGCAACAACATGGATGAATCTCAAAATAGTTACACTAAGTGAAAGAACCATGAGGAGTAAAGAGAGTGTACATCGTATGATGGCATCTATGTAATATTCTAGAAAAGCCAGGGGAGCTTAGTGACAGAAAGCAGATCTGGTGGCTCAGTTGGTTAAGCGACTGCCTTCGGCTCAGGTCATGATCCTGGAGTCCTGGGATCGAGTCCCGCATCGGGCTCCCTGCTCGGCAGGGAGTCTGCTTCTCCATTCTGACCTTCCCCCCTCTCATACTCTCTCTATCTCATTCTCTCTCTCAAATAGATAAATAAAATATTAAAAAAAAAAGAAAGAAAGAAAGCAGATCTGGGGCTGCCTGGGGCAGGGCGGCGTCCCGGGACAGGGGCACTGTGGCAACTTCTGGGGGTCACGGATGTAAATGTGTCAAACCTCATCAAATTGTACACTTTAAATAGTGCAGGTTATTGCACTCAATAAAGGTATCATTTTTAAAAAGACAAACCAGGTTGATGTGCTAGAAAGACAGAGGAGGGGCCTTCATGGAGGGCTCGGGAGGCTGCTGAGGCAACAGGTGCCCCAGCACACAGACCCTCCATCGGTGTTTGTTGAGTGAGTACGTGAACACCTGAGTTGGGGATGTAAATCGATTTGGACGTTTTCATGCACAACCTTTTTGGTTTCACCTTCCCTCCTGTGACCTATTTCAACTTGAGATCCTCACTGAAGCTTTCCCTTAACAGAGCACGGGGCTGGCCTCATCCCTGGATCTGCTCTGGAACCACGTTTTGGAAGGAACTGGACTCACTTACTCCTTCTTTGAGGGACACTTGAGGTGCTGTGACTCTCAGCCACAGACACGGTGGCAGCCACACGTGCACCCCTCTGAGAGGTGAGCTCAGAAGAGCAGCCCCTGGTGTAAGCCTTGGCCCCTTCCTAGGGTCAGCTGCCCCACCGGAGCTCACCCGCTGTCCTGCTGCATGGCCAGCCCTCACAGGGTGAGGTATGAACTCCTGGGGCTGACCAGCACTCTTTGAGACTGAGCCTCGGGCCCCTGCATATGTGCACCCCTGAATCCCGGAGGGGATCCCTGCCCGAGACCAGAGCAGGCCAGGCTATCCTGACCAGGGCTGACGGGTGGACGAGCCTCCCTGATGGAGAAGCCCAGCTCACCACTGTCATTGGCCCTGGGTGTTCTGTCAGGTTTCTCTGTGGCTCTCCCCAAAGGCAGCGGTCTGGAGCCGGAGTCAGGAGTTGGGGACGGTGCTGGCATTCACAGCCCCCTCCCGGATGGTGTCTGGTACACCTGACCTCACCTGAAGGGATGGCCATTCTACAAGCTGGCCCCAGGGCCCCAGGAGGAGGGGTTCAGCCAGGTGTGGAGGGCAGACAATGGGGCTTTGACCACCTCTTGCTGCCGAGTAGGGGTGTCTGCAGCCCAATTTGGCTTGGGCAGGGAGGGGCCGCTTGGAGCATCCTACAGGCAGCCCCTCTCCTCTGCCAACCCAGGTGGAGACCCTTGACCAGGAGGGTGCAGGGAAGATTTCTGGCCTGGTATCTGGGCCATTGGGCTGCATCCCCGTGGGCAGGGCAGGCGGTGTTGCCCTGCATGGTAATGTTGAGGTGTTGGGTGGGAGAGGGGCATGCATGATCCCCAGCAGCGGCACCTGGGGCCTCTCTGCCTGGGAAGGGTCTGCATTCATGACATTCCATCATGCCAGGGGCTGAACTCCAGCCATATCCCCCCTGCCCAGGTGGACCCGGTGCACCCTCTGGGCTGTGGGCAAGGGCTCCAGGCTCAGGATGGTCCTCTTTCGCAGCCCCTCCAACCCTCCTAGGGCCCGACTCCTTCCCCTCCTTCTCTACCCCCCTCCCTCCCCCGCCAGGCCCACTGCCATGCCCTCCCCGGGCTGGAGTCCAGGTCACGCCCAGGTGTTTGGTGGCACCTAGCTTCTCTGCCTTTGGCTTCCACGTGGGTTCGGTCTATGCACAATCTGGAAGGAGTCCAAGGGCAAGGTCAGAGGTCTGTGGGACATGCCTCTCTTCCTCCCTCACACCTGGGAAGGGTAACAACCATGCCTGCTGCCCTGGCTCCTGCAGGAACCTCCCTTGGGCTCTCTGCTCCCTGACCCACCTCTGCAGCTGGTCCTGCACTAAAGCTGAGCCGGAGTGTGTGTGTGCTCCCTGCCAGGGTCCTGACCGATGGGGCCATCAGCACTTGTGGTGGCCCCAGGACACAGACCTTCCGCATGGGCTCCTGGCATCGGGCGACTCAGATCTGAGGAGCTCGGGGCTGACCCTGTGGATGGGAAGTGGCGTCACGGGTACTCAAATTCCCCGGGTGGTGGCAAGGGGCTGGTTGCTATAGCAACAGCACTTGTAAAGACTGGGCACCTCTCCCTCGAAAGGGAAGAAAGGAAGGTGAGCTGAGGGCACATGGGACCGGGGCCTCTCTGGCCACAGGGCAGGTGTACAGGCCTCACTCTACATGCCACAGTCCGACTCAAGGCTGGACCTGCTGAAGCCTTTATCTGCTGAGGAATAGCAGTTTTCAAGAAGAGGGACACCCTGAGACCTGGGAAGGACTCAGGACGGATGGGCAAGAGACCAAGGCTGCTGGGTCCTCTAGCCGGAGCCGTCATGGCCCCGTGTAACCATATCTTCCCTCTGCCTCCAGAAACAAACGGAGGCTAGATCCTAACATGGCCTCCAGGGCAAGGGAGCATGGAAAGCCTCACGGAGTGCGTCTCAGTCCCCACACAAGTGTGGGACATGCAGCCACCAGGCTGAGCCGCCCTGAGCCCCTGGAAGGGGCCTGATTCTGACCTGCTGCTCTCGTGCACGCTCCTGGAGCCAGCAGCGCCTGAGGGCCCTGGGAATGCTGTCCTGGCCCCCGGCCCAGACAGGCCAGTGAGTCAGAGTGAAGTTGCGAGAAGACCAAGGTGACGCACATATGGGTGTTTCTGAAGTGGGGACCCTCAGGGGTCTTCTGCAAAGAGGTGATGGTGGCCAGGTGGGCAGTTCTCAGACACAACCTGTCACAGCGAGGCTTCGGGGCCTCATGTTCAGGCCCAGAACCCCTGATGGAGCGGGGAGGTCAGGTCCCCTGAAAAAAAGAACTCAGAATCCAGTTACTGTTAGTGTCCCCAAGTATGTAAGGGATCCTGTGGCCATTTTCAGACCTCCTGGAGGTTACTGGATAACGGCCCTGAACTGATAATGACCCTGAAAACCATCACAGTCGCCAACAGGAGCTTGATGGGGGCTTGGCAGTCTGACAGTATGGGGCCCTGGCTGGAGCCTGCGAGCCAAGGACTTTGCAGACCCTTCCTGCCAGTTTCTGTAGTCCCCTGGATGTAGGGAGAGAGGGTTGACAGCATACCACATCAGTTCCCTGACCTGTGCAGGGACCTCCCTGCAAGCCAAAACCACATTTCCAGGGAAACTGCAGAAATCTGCTCCAAGATCAGACACTTGGAAGCTGCCGGAGCGGGGGCGGGGGGTCCTTATGTGTTCCCATAGGACTTTGCCAGGTGCTGTTAGGACAGGTGATCACAATGTATCCTGTGGCCACGCCAGTCATAGCTGAGACTATGTTTCCTGCAGAAAACCACACAGTGTGTCTCTTGATATGCAGCTAACCTGGCAAATGCTTCCTTTTCTACCCTCACGGAAGAAGAGAATCAGAAGCAGCTTGCTTGATGGGGACATCAGCATACTTCCACGGTTTGTCCCGATGGCACCCCCTCTCCCTGGCTTAGTAGGATCCTGGGGCTCTTGGTTTTCTTGAGGACATTATGCTGATCGGACTGGGTGTGGGAACTGACAGGCGCCCCGGATGACTGAGTCAAACCCATGTTGACCACAGGGTGGAAGATAAGCCCTGTCAAAGGCCAGAGTTTCCAGGGGAGTTCTAGAGATCTGATGGGAAATGCGGGGACGTCCTATAAAGTAACATCATGCCACTTGGGAGGACGGCCCGTCAGGCCATGGTGCCTGACACATCTGTGGCAGAGATGTCTCTGGCAAGTGCCAACAAGAAAAACATCTCTGGTCCAGCCTCCTAGCATCCCAGAGCAGGGCCATTTCCTCCTCAACCAAAATCCGTTATCCACTTGACAACAGCTCTGGGCTTCCTGCTGAGGTCTTGGTAAGGTCTAACTTGACTGACCCAAGTGCCCTGTGAGAACCAAGTCTGTTCGGTCTTCTGTCCTCAAGTGTGAATACTGGAGACGGGGCCCAAGCGCATCTGGAGGTGAGCTGTATGAACAAGAGGGTCCAGCTCCCCTTCTCCCTCACCCAACCTGGGGCTTTACAAGGATGCTGGCTGCTGGGAAACATGAGAAGCCTGCAGACACGGTTCATGGGCAAACGTGTACATATACCAGTGTCTCTCAGTAGGCCAAGCCAAGGGGGCACCTAGCCCAAGCCTGGCTCTACAAAAGGTAGCATCCAAGAGGGTGACCAGTTGGCCAGACTCATGAAGACCAAGATGGGAAGCTTGAGGACAAGATCTGGGGAGAAGCACAGAATGAGAGTGCTGTCCCGCAGAAACACCTCCATGGATCTATGGGGTGTCCTCTACATCTGAGACCGGTAAACGGGTCTCTCTGCCATCCCAGTGACAACGCCACGAGCCCAGATACAAAGAGGCCTGCAGCAGGGGCAGAGGCTGTGTGTGGGCCAATCACGTGGACACCCCAACTCTCAAAAAGCCCAACCCCAAATCAGCAGACCAAAGCTAAGCTGTCAGCGTGGTCAGAGAACAGGGATGCATCAGCGAAGTGGTGACAGGCTGGTTACATGGACATCACAGGCATGGTGGAGATGGTGACTGAGCCCCTGGGGGCCGAGGGGTACAGCACAGATGCGTCTCTGCTGTCCTGCTGAGATACCAGCGCTAACTCCCCACTGAGCCACAATCACCTCCAGAGAGGGACCCATCCTACCACCAGGGCAATGGCAGTGGGCTTGTGCCAGGAACTCACAGCGCAGAGGCAGACCACGCGTGGGGCTGCTTTGCCAAAAGCCAGAACACACAGGGCCAGGGTGGAGAGAGGGAGGCAGCCTCACTGCCTGAGGGATCTCTGCTCCGCGGTCTTGAAGGTCTTGGCATCCAAGGAAGGGCCTAGTCCACCAGGGAACCCAGCCCCCCTCCCGTAAGCTGGAAGCTTAGATGGACCTTCAACCATCAGGGGTCCTACAGCCACTAAACCAGCAGGTAGAGAAGAGGCTGCTTTACTATTGGGGTAATGGATCCCAATCACCATGGAGAAATGGAGTCCATGCTTATAGGAGCTGAACTGTATCCCCCCCCCGCCACATTCTTATGTTGAAGTTCTAACCCCCAGTGTGTCCGAACAGAACTGTATTTGGAGACAGGGCCTTTAAGGAGGTGATGAAAATGAGGTCCTGAGCATGGGCGCTACTGGCATCCTAAGGAGAGGGCAGTAGGACACAGAAGGCAGGAGAAGGCCTTCGTCTGCAAATCCGGGAGAGAGGCCTCGGAAGGATCCAACAGTGCCCACACCTTGATCTCAGACTTCACCTCCGGGACTGGGAGAGAACACACTTCTGTAGTGGGGGAGCCTTGGGGTCGGTGGTTCGTTCTACTTCATCATGACGGCCTGGGCTGGCTGAGACAGGGCTTCGTGATAGGGCCGGAGGACCATGCAGGGCAGGGCACCCCCTCTGCCCCCTGTATACTAACGGCAGTCAGCAGGGAACGGCGCCCCACAGAGACACAAGGGCTGGGTCCCCCGGCATCAACTGCGGTACCCACACCGGGAAAGAAGAAAAGCAAACGGGGCTGAATGTGGGGTCCACATGGAAGTGTGACCAAGGTGACTTCTCCCACCTGTGGTAAGGCAGGTGGTGAGACTTGGCAGTCCTTGAGTTTTTCACAGAGACAGGGGGCTGGCAGGTTTGGGGAAGCCAGAGGGGCTGACTGGGCCTTGTCTTCCATCTGCCCTTTCAGACCCCCCTCGTCGCCTCCCCAAGCCCTAAGCCCAAGGTAGCCCTGGAGGTCAGCAGAGGAGGAGAGTGGGGATCGGGGCCTCCACACCCCCCTCCTGCTCACAGGGCCCCCCAGACTGGCTGTACCCCTGGACTGAAGGTCTCTGCTCCTCACCAGGTGGCCTCTCCATCCTGTCTGGACCGCTGAGTGCTCCCTCACCCGTCTGTTGGCCCTGGGGTGGGGGTGGGGGTGGGGAGGACCCTGGGTCCTGCACTTCCCCGTGCAGTGTCCTGCCCGCCGTCACCCCTCTGTGAACAGTCCCCAGTCACTCTCAGCCTGCCATCTGTCTCCCTCGGGCTCCGATAAGGAACCAGGATGGCCATGGGGGCAGACACGGCTCACAGTTGACACTGCTGGCCACAGTGGGGGCCAGACAGCCTGCAAGTCCCACCCTACCCCCCACCTGGTGGAGTGCAAGGCTCAGCCTGCCTGGGCCTCAGGAAGTGGGTCCCCACCTGGGCTCCAAGCTGACCCAGGCGAGCACCCTCGTGCTCTGCAGAACGGGCAGGGGGTAGGAATGGGGCCCACTGCACCCAGCAATGAGGCCAGAGACCCCAGGGAGGCAGGGCAGCCATCTATTTGGCAGCTGGACCTCAGTCTCCCTGTGCCCAGCCTGCTCCCATGGTGGGAGAAAGCACTCTGAAGAGGAGGGAGGTGGGGAAGGCCCCGCTCTAGCCAGGTCCCGAGTCTGCCCTGGGCCCATCCACAAAAGCCAGCCCCAAGACTGATGAGTGAAAAGGCACTTTAACGGCATGAGCAAGAGAACAGGAGAGAACGACAGAGTCGACTGAGGGGCCGTTGGTGGTCCAGCCCATCTCAGCTCCTGACCACCCAGGCTCACGGGTCAGCACAGGCTCATGGTCACTGCACAGTGGGGGCCCTCATGGTGCAGGGACCTCCAGGTATCGCACAGGGTTCGAGAAGGGGCCTGGCCGGGCCCAGTAGTCCACTGCTCGAACCCGGTAGGAGCCGGACGTGACAGCGGAGTCTGAGGATGCAAACATACACATGTGTTCTGGAGTGCCCCCTTGAACCTACCGCAAACTCCTAGAGCTCCCTGGACCCCACCCCATGGGACACGCGCTGAGGCCCAGAAATGGGGCAGCTGAGGTGAGGGCAGACGGTGGCAGGCACACCTGGGCTGAACACAAAGAGGTTAAACGTCGATGGCCTCCTACTGACAGGAGCGTACGCCTCACCATCTGCGGAGAACTGGACCTCATACGTCCACAGGCACCTGGGGAGGGTCACGTGGGAGGAGGGCTGGCGTCCAGGTGGGCTGGGGGGCAGGGCAGACTCACAGCCCCTTCTCTGAGCCCTCCCCGGGTCCCTGGCCCTCTTCCTGCACACCCGCTGCAGAGGGACGAGGGGACCGGAGCCCAGGGCCAGCTGTCAACGTTCCCGACAGGGACCCCCACCCCCGATCAAGTAGGGGGGGCTGCCTCGGGCTGTTTGTGCGGCTGTGAGGGGGGGGCGTGAGAGGCGGAGGTGGGGAGGGGTTGGAGGACCAGAGCGGAGGGACCGGGCACAGGCGGGGACCAACAGCTCCTACAGGATGGGGTTTAGGAGTGAGAGCACGCACGCACTTGGAGCCTACGCGCTCATCCGACCACACCAGAAGCACCTGCCCGCTGGTCAAGGGCAGAGAACGGAGCCGGGTCACCTGACGGGAGAGAGGCTCCGTGACTGGGGGGTTGGAGGGGCCTGGGCGGCGGGGTAGGGGGCTGCCACTTGCCTGGCCTGGCGGCTTCTCAGGGCGTGCGCACACGTGCACCAGCAGGAGCGAGGGCAGCCGGAGCTCTGGGCTTAGTGTCAGGCGGCCACTGGCAGGGAAGGGGCGTGGCGCCTCGGCCACTGGGTCCTGGGGACAGGGACTGGTACTCAGGGCTTGGGATCTCGACAGACGCCCTGCCCCATCCCCCACCCGGCCTCAGACCTCGGCGGCGCGCATGCGCCGGAACTCCTCTGCCGAGGGGAAGACCGGCCGGCCGAGGCGCTGCCACTCGCCATGGGGGCTGCAGAGCTGGTTGTCCAGGTACAGGGTGACATAGACGAGCCCTGCAGAGGTGGACGTTGGAGCCATGCCTCGCCGGGCCCACCCCCTCCAGAGCCACCCCTTCCCCAGGACCCCAGCTCACTCGGGCCCGGGGGCACCCCATGCAGGCGCAGGGTCAAGGCGATGCTGCGATTGGCGTGGTTGCGCGTGTCGTCGCTCGCGTAGACCAGCACCGTGGCGCGCCAGGCGTCAAGGGGGCCAGCCGGGCTGTGGGCGCTGGCTAGGACGCCCACCGTGTGGTTGCTGTCCAGCACCGTCCCGGCTTGCGACACCTCGGCCCAGAGCTGCTCGCTGTCTGCAGGGCAGGGGTGGGTTGTCACCAGGCAGAAGTCGCGGCCTCCCAGGGCTGCTCTCCCGAGGCCTGGCTTCCCACCATTCATTCCCCTCCACGAAGGGTCCTGCACCAGAGGGCCCCACCACACCACAACTTCTGTGACCCACTGAGCTGGGGAAGCGGGGCCGGGAGGGGCAAGGAAGTCCCCCATCCCCAGCAGGGCACATACATCTGCACCTCCCCTGCCATGGGGCCTGGAATGACACCCCTGCCTGACCGAGACCCTGGTCCTGGTCCTGGCCCTGCCCAGGGTGCAGGGGGCAGCCTCGTCTGGCTCTAGTCTGGGCTGGCGCAGAGAAGGGGGGAGGGCATACCCAGCAGGGCCAGCAGCGCCATGGCGGTGAGCACGGGCTTGCGCAGCAGCTGCACGTGTGGCGGACGCGTGTTGTTGACCTGGAAGCGCGCAGTGAGTGTGCGCTGTGTGAAGTAGTGCGGCTGGTAACTCAGGAAGGCGTTGTCATTGCTCAAGAGCGCGTAGCGCACAGCAGAGCTGGAGTTGGCCACCAGCAGGTTCTGGTGCTGGGCAATGACCTGCAGGCGTCCAGGTGGTAGGATCTTCCAGGCCATGCGCCCGGACCCTCCTTCCCCTTAAGGACCGCCGCTCCTGGGGTAGGTGCTGGGGTAGATCCTGGGGGCGGGCCTACCTTCACCACCATGGCTGCATAGGTCACGTCAGCTCTCCAAGGCTGCGGCAGGGACCAGCCCACCAGCGGGTCCGCTTCATCGTTGTAAATGGGGATGTCAGCAAACTTGGGGAAGAGCCGTTGTATCTGCAGCACGGTGGCCTTCTCCTGCTCCAGGATGTAGATGGAGCTGCCCGCGCCCTGCGGGGGTTGGCCTCAGGATGACTGGGGTCAGCTCCCGTGACCGGCTGAAGAGTGGGTGGGGCTGCGGCGGGGGTCCCCTGGCGGGCAGAGGGGCAGGGGGCGTGGGGGGGGGGTGCAACTGTACCTTCTTGTGGAGGGAGATGTAGTCCAGCCGCACACCCAGCTCCCCCGTGAAAAAGTTGGTGCCATTGTGGCAGTGCCCCAGGAGGCCCCAGCACAGCGGCGAGTGTGGCCAGGGGTGGAAGGAGTCCCCGGGGCCGCCCAGGCGCAGCGCCGGGCTGGCAACCCGCAGCCCCTCGGAGCAGGCGTCGTAGTAATTCAGGAAGCCTGGGCGGGCGGGAACTCGGGAGTCCACACGCTGGCGCCTGAGGGGCTGCTCCCGCCCCTTGTCCACTCACAGGACCCGGGAGGCGCCACCCACCTTGCATGGTCATGGACACGTTGTCAAAGTCGTGGTGGTCTGGCTCATTCCATGTCTCGAAGTTCCACTTGGAAACGTGTGAGAGTCCATACCTACCTGCAGAGTGTCCCCTCACTGTCACACATGCCCCCCATGGGGAATGCCAAGCCTATCCCCACTCACAGGGAGGCCTGCCTACGGTTGGACCATGACAAAGATGTTGGTCTCCATATGAGCCCAGTGCCCCCTGCCCGGCCTGCTTCCCCCATCAGGAGACCCTGGCTCAGGGTTTGTGACACAGAAGTCCAAGGAGGTGGCCTGTGTGGGAGGAGAGCCTGCCCAGGAGCACCCCCCCGCCGTCCCTCCAGGGCCTGTGCCCTGCCCACCAATGTATCTCCTGGCCACAAGGGAGACCAGCTTCTTCCACTCAAACACCTGCTGCTTGTCCTCGAAGTTGGTGAAGCGTTTGGAGGGGCTGCCCATCAGCTCAAAGCCTGCAACACATGAAGGTGGCTATCCGCCCGGGCCCCACCTACCCGCACGGCGCCCACGCTCTGCCTGCCCTGGGCCCCACCTGCCCCGCACAGAGGCCAGTCCTCTGCATCTAACCAGTGAGGACCCAGAGGGGGCAGGTCATGGGGAGGGGACAGGACTAGAGGGCAGAGGGCAGGGCTGCTGCTTACCTGGGAGGAGCTGGTTCTCCCTGAGAAGATCCAGGTACCTATCCAGATGGGTGAAGTTGTAGCTCAGGCCTTGCCCAGCTGACTCCCTGTAAGACAGTGAATGTCAGGGCGGAGGAAAGTGGGCCCGGGCTGGAACTGTGGCCATACTCAAGCAGGTAGAGAGCCTGCAAGATACCACACAGGTCTCAGATCCAGACTCCTCAGTGGGTCCCTCCCCTCGAAAACACCAGTGATAAAAGCCTATCAGTCATTCACAGCCTAGTATGAACCAGTGTGCCTGTACTGGAACCCCACCCCCAGGCCTTCAGGAGCTCGGACCAGCCTGGGGCTGAGGGGTGGCACGGGGCAGGTAGATCTTTTGGGAAGGGTACGACAGAATGGAGTAGGGGGGAAACAAGGCACCCTGAAGACAGCTGACTGTGGAGTGGGGAGCCATGGAACGGGAGCCTGGCAGGACCCGGGGGGTGCCACAACCTGCTCCTTCACACCTCCCGGAGGCCAGGACTCCAGATTTGTCTCAATAGTACTCCTCTCCCCCTCCCACACTCCGAAAATGGAGAAGGGCAGCCTCCCCACCCTCTTGTGGCCCAATTTCCTCCAGGTTCACATTCTGGGAGGAGACAGAAATCAGGCAACTATGTGAACCTCGAACGTGGGTACATCAGATGTACCATGCAAGGGGAAGGGAGCAAAGGATCAGGCAGGGAGGGCCTCTCTGAGGTAACATCTAGGACCTAGCATGTAGTGAGACAAAGCCAGCAATGGGAATGCCAGGGAGAGCAGACAGAACAGCATGTGCAATGGCCCTGAGGTAGGAGTAAACTCGCAGTGATCAAGCAGTAGAAAACACAGTGTGGACCTGGGGCAGAATAGGGTGCCGGCTGTGACAGACTAGGTCACAGGAGGCCTTGTACCCAAGGTGAGGATAGGACCCTGACTCAAAGTGAAATGGGGAGCCCTGTCAGAGACCTAAGGAGAAAACTGCCATGACTTTGTTTTTAAGATTTTTTTTTAAAGAGATTTTTTTTTTAATTTTATTTATTTGACAGAGAGAGACACAGCGAGAGAGGGAACACAAGCAGGGGGAGTGACAGAGGGAGAAGCAGGCTCCCCGCGGAGCAGGGAGCCCGGTGCGGGGCTCGACCCCAGGACCCTGGGATCACGACCTGAGCCGAAGGCAGACGCTCAACGACTGAGCCACCCAGGCGCCCCAAGACTTTTTTTTTTTAAACAGTTTTAGGTTTATAGGAAATTGAGAGGCAGGTGCAGAGATCTCCCATTTCCCCCCCGCCTGCCCACAGGCACAGCCTCCCCCACTATCCACATCCGCACCAGGATGGGACATCTGTGACGGTGGACGGGCCTCCACGGACACGTCATCACACCCAGAGTCCACAGATGACCGCAGGGCCCCCCCTGGTGGTGCACATTCTGTGGGTTTGGACAAGGGCATCAGGACAGGGGCCCACCACCGCAGTACCACCCCGAGTTGCTCCCCGGCCCCCACATCCCCCGTGCTCCACCTGCCGATCTTGGTGCTGTCTCCATAGTTTTCCCTTTGGCCATGATGGTTGGAAAGGTCCGCCCGGGGCCGGTGTAAGTGCCAGGACGGGGCAGTGGCTACAAAGGCAGCAGGAAGGAGCCAGAGCAGATGGACTTATGAGGTAGGGTGGGCAACATCTGCGGATGGAGGGGGCAGGTCTTGCACAACCCCTCATACTTCGCTTGAGCAGCGAGGTGGGCGGGGGTACAGGTGGCATCCGAGGGTGGACCCGGCGTTGGGGGCTGGGTGGGGAAGCTGGTGGCCTTCCAGTCAGGCGCAGGCAAGGGGCCGGGGCGGGAAGAGTCGTGCAGGGATGTGCACAGAGCCCGGGGTGGCCCGGGCCGGGGGTGCTGCCTCATGAGGAGCACAGGCCAACGGGCTGGCAGGCCTCTCAGGGCCTCCCCTGAGGACAGGCCTGCTCCGTCTGTCCGTCCCAGGGAGGAAGGCAGCCAAGGGCAGGAGGGCCTGCGGCGCATCCTCTTGTGGCAGCTGGGGCGGAGCCGCGTGGGCCACCACAGAACCTGGCCCCGAACAGCTTTTCATGTCAACCTCCCCACCCCACGCCACCCTGGACACAGGGAGGACATGGAGAAGCCAACACCTCCCCTCTACACCCTTCTCTGCCCCACGCCTCACTTTGCACAGGGTCAAGGCTGAGCCTGGGCCTGGCGTTGAGTCCAACCCAGGGGCCAGGTCAAGCCACCACACACAAGTTCCTCTGCCCCCCCGCGCCCTGCACTCTGCTTTCCCTTGCTGGCCCCTCTGTGCAGGGGCTGCGTCCTTCCATCTCTGGGGCCCAGCAGGACAAGCTTGTGGGCAGTGGGGATCACCTCCCTCACCCTTCCCCTCCCATCCAAAGGTCACAACTCGTAGCAAAGAAAACTAACAAGCCCTTGGGTAAAAATTAAATGTACACAGCAGAGGGTTCCAAAGTCCCACTACTGTGTGGGAGGAGGGTGGGCAGGGGTGATGGGGTGACCAAGTGGAAAGTGAAGGCATGTGCAGGGGCTCCAGGCTTTCCCTGCAGCCCCTGGCGGTGATAATCCCAGCCTGCACACATTGGGTGCACAGCAGGCCTCAGATCCACGCCGCTCCTATGGGTGGTGTCCTCTGCCAGTGGGGTACCACGGGGGAGCCCTAACGCAGCGGCATCCCCAGCCCGTCCCCCTGGATGGAGAGGAGTGTCCCCTGGCCCAGCCAGCCTCCACAGCTAAGGATACCCTGGGGACCAATACACGGGTCCCAGGGGCCAAAAAAACCCACCCCAGAGGTCCTTAGGCACCACTGTGGGTGCCTTGGTCTCCCTCTGCCTGGCCCAGTCAGAGTGAGGATCTGAGAGACCTCATTTAGGGAGGGGGCTGAGCGCTGAGGTGAAGTGCAGAGAGGCTTGGGTCTCCACCGACAAGCATCCATTCCGCGGCCCTGGAACGGTCCGAACCTGGGCGCGAGTCCTCTGGCTCTGGCACGTGGGCCCGGGCTGCGGCGGCGGCACAAAAGGCTCATTCACGCGCGCCTGCGGCTGTCCGGCTGCGCCAAGGCCCCCCACTGCAGGGCCTAAGCGCGTGCGCGGGAGGACAGAGCTGCAGCCGCCTGGGGAGTGCTCGGGTGCGCGGAGAGGGACCCGGCCTCACGTGCGCAGGGGAGTGAGGACGAGGCCGCGGCCGCGGGTGCTCGACGGTGGGGGTGCCGAGTGGGGGGCGCGCACGGAGGGTGCGCGGGGCGAAGACGCGGGGCGCGCGCTCCCGGAGCAGGAGGATCCGGCGGGGAGCGCAGTGCGCGGCCAGCCGGGGGCCATGCGCTCAGAGAGGGAGATGTGTGGGGGCGCGCGCGGCGAGCTCACAGGCCCGCCCCCCCAAGGGAACCCGCAGCCTCGGTAGGAGGGTGTCAGGCTCAGGGCCAGCTGGCGGGAGAGGCCGGGTGCTCTCCATCTTCCCATCCAGCACCCGGGGCCCGTGCACCACGGCGGCGTTTCAGGGCCCTGGAAGCAATACGGGCCATCAACCCGGCAGCCCCTTTGCACTCGGGGTCGGGATACAACATTTCCGTACCAAATAAGCGTATTTGACAATTTAAAACGGGGATTTAAAGACAAATCATAAGGAAATAACCATGTGGCCTAGGGCTGGGCAGAAGCCCCCAGAGGGAGGTTCCAGCAGGGTGAACCCCAAGGCCCCTGCGCGGGTGAAGTCTGCAGCTCCGTGGGCCCACCGCAGTAAGGGGCTGTGGGCCTCAGCAGCCCCTCTGGCAGGCAAGCGCCCAGGGCTAGATACCCGTGTGCGGGAGCGAGACCACAGGTGCCCGATCGCCAGCCTCAATGCAGAGAAGCCGGGGAGGGGCATGGCAGGGGCCGGGGTGCCCTGCAATTCTCCCAACGGTCAGACGTGACCTCAACTGTTACTCCTTCACCTGGTTTAGACACCCAGCCTGGGCAGAGTATGAGGCCCAATCCCTGCTGGCAAGGGAGCCAAAGCCGGCCCCCGTGCTGCATCTGACAGGATAGGGGCTGCGGGTAGGCCCAATTAGCCCCTCCCTGAATATCTCCATCTGCCTCGAATCTCACCCCACCCAGGTGCTTTCCTGCCCAGAGCCTCCAGAAACCGCTGCCCCTCCCCTTCCGAACTCAGAGGAAGGGCCCCTTCCCACACTAGGTCCCCACCCCGAGGAACCCCCTCTCCTACACCAGCACCCAGGCCCCGAGGCCCAGCACCAGCACACGTGTGTATCTGCCCCCTGGCCACCGCTGCTCTGGGCACCAAGGAGTCCTCTGTGTCACAAAGCCCCAAGGGCGCTGAGGTCACCCAGGCAGTTCTGGGTGCCCTTTTGCCAGTGGCTGGGGTAGGAGATAAACCTATATACCCCCCCAATAGCTACCCTCCCCTCTGCACCCCGTGCTGCACCTGATCTGCCCCAGGGAGGGGCCTGAAGCTCCTGATCCGGGCAAACAGCTCCCACCGGGGGCCAAGTGGGTCCTGGGCTGGACTCGGGGGGGGGGGGGGTCAGTGGAGGGAAAACCCTAGGCTGTGTCCTGGGGGGACAGGAGAGCAATAGGGGCTATGGGGCTACGGCGGGACGGGCCCCTTTCCACACATAACCCTTCAAGATCCCAGTGACAGAAGTTCACCTGTTACTCAGTGTAAAGGTGGGGGGTCAGAATAGTCACTGTATCATTGGTGGGTCACGTGGTTAGTCATCTACAGCCATCATGTGCCTTCAAGCCAGTCCTTGCCCACGCCGGGCACCTGCCAGTCACGCAGGTGGTCAGACCCCCACCCCCCACAGCAAGAAGGGTGCACCTGGCTGGTAGCATATCGCGATGCCTGCTGGCCCTCCTGCCCTCAACAATCCACACGCGTGCACACACACACACACTTAGCGGCAGCCTCACACCTGCTTTCCACACAAGGACACACAACAGACGCCAAGCATACAGTGGCCCAGTGCCACTCAGGCCGGTGCTCCAGCGTGGACCAGGCCTGTCTCACGGCACAACAGGGAGGGTGACCAGGGATAGGATGAAGAGACCAGCCCCACCCCCAGCACCGACCCTGGGTTAGTTGTGGGGACCACAGCAAGAGGCCCCCAAGCTGAAGGGTCCCCTCTGCCTGTGCCCTGTCCCAGGACTGGCTGGGCTCCCGGGCCCTCCGCCTCCCCAGGGACCCCAGAATCCAAGCATCCTGCTCCAGCCACTGGGTGCCCTTGCCCACCCTGTCCCACACCTGGGGCCCCACTGGGAGGCTGGGAGCTTATCAAGAGGCCCACACAATTGTTTGTGAGCCTCTGATTACAGTACAACTCCCTGGATTAGCCGCTCAGGTAACACTGGTCTGGGGGAAACCCATGACTCAGCAATCTTTGGGGTAAATAATTTAACTGCAATCCCAGCTGGCCAAGCAGTCAGATGGTCACCACGGAGCACTGCCCGCGGTGGGCGCCAGTTCTGCCGTGGCCTGGCTCCTGGCTCCAGCTCTGAGCCAGAAGCCTGCCGCCCACACTCCCCCACCCGCCAACAAAAGCCAGAGGGCTCTGGAGGTCCAGCTGGCCGGCAGACTCTGGCCCCAACAGGCTGACAGGCCAGCTCCCTCGCTACCCTCCGGTCCTCCAAGCCTGTGAGAGGCCCCCTCAGGTAAGATCATCTCGGAGCCCTGCAGCAGGACCGTGAAATCCCCAAGGCGACAGGAGAGGCCAGCTCCCTGGGTGAAGGGGAGGGCAGGGCGGTTCTAGGGTCTCCTTCGTGGACCCTCCGGCACAAGGCAGATGCCACTTAAACAGTCCTCACTCTACGCACCTGGACTCTGGGGGCTCGGGGGGACCCCTGTGTGCCGAGGTCGTCCCAGGAAGGAAGCACAGCTCAACGTCCCCCTGGAGCTCATGAGGGTTGTGCCTGCCTGCCCCCCGACACACACATGCCATCCTCCACAGCCCGGGGAGACCCCAGGCCCTATGTCCTGGGCCTGGGGTGACAAGGCAAGAGAAGGCCAGCTGCCCTCGGGACACAAGGGGCAGTTGTGTTCCACGGTGCACCTGTGTGGTCTGAGACCCCGACCTGCCTCAGGAGTGTGATCACACACCTGGGAAAGGGTACCCCACAATCCCGGGGGACCGGGCAGAGGACAGATGCCAGTCACCCCAACTTCCCTCCCAGCTGGCCCCCAGAGATCACCCTCCCAAAGCACGTCCCAGGAATTCTGCCACAAGGAGCAGGGAGTGGTCAGTGCTGCCGTCTGAGCAGCCCTCCAAGGTTCAACAGGGGGCATCGGGAGGCCCTCGTGCTCCAAGCCCATGGTACAGAGCTGACTTAGGGGTGCCAGAGGGGACCGTGGTGGTTGGGATGGGTGGTGGAGGGGCCTGTGCCCGCATGGGGAGGTGGACAGGGAGCAGCGGAGCGGGGTTCAGCCACACATAGGTCTGGGTCTCTGTGCGGCCCTCTGACCTCGGCGCTGACGCCCGCCTCCGTTGCAAGTTTCCCCCAGAAGCGTGGCGGGCCGGATGGAGGTGTCCCCTGAGTGCGTGCAGCGGGGCGGGGGGCCGGTGCTGGTCCGCCGGCGGTCCCCAGCGCCCCTGGGCCTGCGTGAGATGCTCAAAGCCAGGCTGTGGTGGAGGTGCGCGTGCAGCCCGCAGAGGGCCTGGACGCTGGTGCAGGACCTGCTCCCCGCCACACGCTGGCTGCGCCGGTACCGCCCACGGGAGGCCCTGGCAGGTGACGTCATGTCCGGGCTGGTCATCGGCATCATCCTGGTGCCACAGGCCATCGCCTACTCACTGCTGGCGGGACTACAGCCCATCTACAGTCTGTACACGTCCTTCTTCGCGAACCTCATCTACTTCCTCATGGGCACCTCGCACCACGTGTCCGTGGGGATCTTCAGCCTGCTCTGCCTCATGGTGGGCCAGGTGGTGGACCGCGAGCTCCTGCTGGCCGGCTTTGGCCCCGCCCAGGACGGCGCTGGGCCCGGGGACAACGGCAGCAGGGTCAACGCCTCAGCCGCTGCCGGGGGGCCCGGTCCGCAGGACTGCGAGCAGGACTGCTATGCCATCCGCGTTGCCGCTGCCCTCACACTGGTAGCCGGCATTTACCAGGTGAGGGGCCTACCGGCTGGGCTTGTGCCAAGCGAGGCGCAGGCCCCTCGGGTGCTCACCGCCCACTCAGAAGGGCCGGGCCCAGGGCAGTGTGGGCTCAGGGCCTCAGAGAACGGCGGGTTTAACCGGCAACGGCAGCACAGAGCAGGCTGAGGCAGAGGTGGGCACGGGACGGCAACCCAGGATGGGGGCCCCCGAGGGCCTGAGGGTGCCCAGGAACAGGGGCCCCGCCCAGCCAGCTGTGGCCTGGACAGCAATAGTTGGCTGGAGTGGGGCCTCAGCTCCAGACACGCCTGACGGGCCCACGCAGCTCCCCTGGGTGTCCCGTCCAGGGGGGGATCCCGAGAGGCTGCCTCCCTTCCTGCAGCGTCCCCACACCCAGGGGTCTCCCGGACCAGGCCTGTCCTGTCCACCCCAATGTCACACCCTCCCAAGGGCCCCGGGTCTCCCGGGTGGGGGGCAGTGCCCCTCGCAGGACAGAAGGGAGCTGCTTTCCGATGCCCAGAGCCGGCATGCGTGAAAGGACCAGAAATGAGCATAGGAGGCCACGTGCGCACCTCCAGCATCCGCTGTGCCTGTGTGCGCACACGTGTGTGCAGGCACTCCAGAGTCCACTCGGGAAATAAGGGTATTGAGCTCTGTGCTGTGGCCACCCCCTCTGCTGCACCAGGCAGCCCGTTGCCCTGACCACACTCTGTCCACAGGTCCTCATGGGCATCCTCCGGCTGGGCTTCGTGTCCACCTACCTCTCCCAGCCGCTGCTCGATGGCTTTGCCATGGGGGCCTCGGTGACCATCCTGACCTCCCAGCTGAGGCACCTGCTGGGCGTGCAGATCCCACGGCACCAAGGGCCGGGCATGGTGGTCAGCACGTGGCTGAGCCTGCTGCGCAGTGCTGGGCAGGCCAACCTCTGCGACGTGGTCACCAGTGCCACGTGCCTGGCTGTGCTGTTGGCCTCTAAGGAGCTCTCAGACCGCTGCCGGCACCGCCTAAAGGTGCCACTGCCCACGGAGCTACTGGTCATTGTGGCGGCCACGCTGGTGTCCCACTTCAGCCAGCTCCACGAACGCTTTGGCTCCAGCGTGGCCGGTGACATCCCCACTGGTTTCGTGGCCCCCCGGGTGCCAGACCCTGGGCTGATGTGGCGTGTGGTGCTGGACGCTGTGCCCCTGGCCCTCGTGGGCTCTGCCTTCTCCATCTCTCTGGCTGAGATGTTTGCCCGGAGCCACGGCTACTCCGTGAGGGCCAACCAGGAGCTGCTGGCCGTGGGCTGCTGCAATGTGCTGCCTGCCTTTTTCCACTGTTATGTCACCAGCGCCGCCCTGTCCAAGAGCCTCGTGAAGACGGCCACCGGCTGCCGCACGCAGCTGTCCAGCGTGGTCAGCGCCGCCGTGGTGCTGCTGGTACTGCTGGCCCTGGCGCCACTGTTCCGGGACCTGCAGCGGTGCGTGCTGGCCTGCGTCATTGTGGTCAGCCTGCGGGGCGCCCTGCGCAAGGTGAGGGATGTTCCAAAGCTGTGGCGGCTCAGCCCTGCTGATGCGCTGGTGTGGGTGGCCACGGCAGCCACCTGTGCGCTGGTCAGTGTAGAGGTGGGGCTGCTGGCCGGCATCCTCCTGTCTCTGCTCAGCCTGGCTGGCCGCACCCAGCGCCCGCGGGCTGCCCTGCTTGCTCAGATCGGGGACTCTGGCTTCTACGAGGACACTGCGGAGTTTGAGGGCCTGGTCCCTGAGCCTGGGGTGCAGATATTCCGCTTTGCAGGGCCGCTCTACTACGCCAACAAGGATTTCTTCCTGCGGTCACTCTGCAGCCTCACGGGGCTGGATGCAGGGCACGTGGCCACCAGGAAGAAGGAGCGGGCCCTGGAGGCGAGGGCCAGTGAGCGAGACCCTGTTGAGGGCGTGGACCTGGGCCCAGTGACCAGCACGGCTGCACTGGTGACCACGGCAGCCAGCTTCCATGCTGTGGTCATCGACTGTGCCCCAATGCTATTCCTGGATGCAGCCGGTGTGGCCACGCTGCAGGACCTGCGCCGAGATTACGGGGCCCTGGGCATCACCCTGCTCCTGGCCTGCTGCAGCCCCTCGGTGAGGGACACCCTGAGGAGAGGTGGCTTCCTTGGGGAGGACCAGGGGGACGCGGCTGATGAGGGGCAGCTCTTCCACAGCGTGCACAGCGCCGTGCAGGAGGCCCGAGCCCGCCGCAGGGCGCTGGCAGCCACGGACTCTGCCCTCTAGCAGCGTCCCAGGAGCCCTCAGCAGATACGCTCCCACAGCCGGTCACCGACCACTCACCACACCCCTCCAAGAATGGCACTGGGCCCCTCCACCCTGGAGGAACCAGGGAGCACACAGAAGCCCCAGACACTTGAACATCCAAGAGCGGCACCTTTGAAACAAACTGCCACGGAGACACCCTGGGCCCGCGTGCTGTGCGTCCGTGGTCCTGCAGGGTCGATTTGACACCAGGTGTCACCTCCTATTTGAACAAGGGCCCAAGGCAATCAGGATGCCTCCACGATGCCCACAGGATACTGGTCCCTTGGCCTGCCCAGTCCTGGGCCCACTGGTGAGAGGGGGCAGCTCTGGCCGGGGGCCTGAGGACCTCCGTGTCTCTGAAGTCTTCCAAACACACACCCAAGTGTTCCTTTGTCCCACGCCTTGGCTGGGCGGAGCGTTGCAGGGCCGAAGTGGGGTGGGACCGACGCAACTTCAGCCCAGCCCTTGGGCAGCGTTCCTGCAAAGCCTGACCCACATGCACATCACATGAGGTATGTGGGTGCACACTTGCTGGTGCTGGTTCAGCCACAAAGCTGGCGCAGTGGGACACCAACCTGCCCCTGTGCCTCTAAGTGATATCCAGCGGGATGTCAGCTGTGCCCAGTGCAGGGGCTGCCCAGCACCCACCAGAGCCCCACACAGGACACTCTGCTGGGAAGTGCGAGGGCAACAGCTCCTCAGAGCAGGATTCCTCTCTTCTGCCCCCGCCACGGCCCTCACACTGCCCGGTCCTGCACACCCCAACACAGTTCTCCCCTTAGCCTCGGTCCTGCTCTCCATAAAGGGGGCTCTGCCGGCTGCCCCATCACTTACCTGGCTGTGACGAGCTCCAGCAGCCAGTGGGTCCGGACCTGCTCAATGCCACCGTGAGGGACAGCGCCCACATAGGCCAGGTTGAGCTGCTGGTCCCAGCTGAGGTCGTACTGGTCAGCCTGGCTGTGAGGCAGTGGGGGGCTGGGGAAAGAACAAGGGGCATGAGTCCCCGTGGACAGGGCCTGGGATTGCCCAGGACACCCACCTCCAGCAGCTGGAGTGGGGAGTACCTGCCAATGAATGTTACCGTCCCTGATGTAATAAAATGACCCCCAACGTCAGGAATGTTATTCTGTCTCACGTTTATGGAAATCAGGGGCACCCTGAGAAGAGAGGACCCCATCCCAATACCCTGCTCCTTCCCCTTCAGCCAGGTGATCTCAGCCAGAAGCAGGCCACAGAGGGGGTTGGAGACACGAGGGGGGCGGGGTCGGAGCCACGGGAGGGGGGGTCAGAGACACAGGGGGGTTGGGAGATAGGTCCCATGACAGGGCTGTCTGACATCACTGTGGCCGCCCCCTTGGGAGGGTCCTGGGCCGCTGCTCCAGGTGACCGCCTGGACGGCCCCAGGTGGCCACCGCGCAAACTCAGGGCCTGTCCGCAGGTCTCCACCACACCGGGCACCCACTCAGAAAACCCCTCGGGGCACCCAAAACACCGCCTGGAGCCGGCCGACAAAGAAAACCCCCAGTCTGACTGAAGGCGGACCCCGAGAGGAAGGAGTAAACCAGCCAGGGAAGGGTGAGGACTTGGGCAGCCTTCCTCACATCAGAGCGCCCGAGCGGTGGGCGCGGGAGCCCAGGGGTCTCTCCAATGCAACCAGGGGGTCCAGGAGCGCGTCCCGGGTTCGGGAGGAGCGCGCGGCGGGATGGAGGGGAGATGGGCCTCTCGGGCCTCCGTTTCCCCGCGTGCAGCGCTCACCAGAAGCCGGTGCTCCTCCAGAAGGGCCGCAGGGGCCGCAGCGCACGCGCCGCGTCCACGAGGACTAGGTGCGGGGCCTCTGCCAGAGCCCGGGGCGCGGCCAGCAGCGCGGCCAGCAGCGCGAGCAGCGGGGTGCGGGAGCCCGGGGGCTGCATGGCTGAGCGCGGGGGGGCGCGGGCGCACGATCCCCGCAGGCCCGGCGGCTCCTCTGCGCTCCGGGAGCCCAGGTCTGCGCCGCCGGTTCCGCCTCCGGGTCGCACGCCACGTGACCGCCGCTGCGGGGCGGGGCCGGGTCTGGGTGGGTTCTCGGAACCCGGGAGGGGCGGGCCGGTGAGTGGGCGGGGATTGGGGGTTCCCCGCCCCCCTGCCGCCGGGCTCCAGACTGGGGAGTCCTGGACCGCTGCCCCTTCCTGGCTCGGTCCTCCCCCGCTGGACGGCGGTACCCGCCAGCCCTGCTCACCGGCTGTGCTCGGACGCCTCCTGTAAGAGCGCTCCGCTGTCCCGGGGCCCGAGAGTGAGCCGTTGCGGCTTCATGCTTCGGAGGATCGCCCCGGAGGCCGGGGAGTCGCCTAATGTACGGGTCAGGCGGCTACTTGATGGCTCCGACCTGCGATGGCTGGACGTGGGCACAGGTGGTCGGATGTGGGACACATTTGGAGGATGAGCGCTAGGACCGCAGGCGGCTTGGATGCAGGGGTGGGAGGGAAGGAGCGGAGTCATAGGTGAGCCGCTGGGGTGTGGGCTTGGCAAGGCGAAGCGACAAGGAGCCGGTGTGGTCGGGGCACAAGCTGGCTTGGAGAAGGCGAGCGGACCTTGCTGACAGACAGCTGGGTGGCCTGGCCTGGGTTTACACTTCACGTTGTACACACGCCAGGCAAGTCGTCCAGCACCGCGTCTTCCACAATCAGACGTTTCGCCACCCTGTGAAAAGTCTCGTGCCTGCACCCTCCTGCCTGAAACAGCACAACCCCGTCCCTGGAGGCCGCCAACGGACCAGTCAGTCCCCCAGGCTGGTGACAGAAACAGGATTTGCAGAGATAAGGGCGGGCGATTTTCTAGAAGTGTTGGAAGATACCCAGCCACAGAATCAAGCAGTGCCGCGAAGCCCACGAAGAAAGGCATGAAGAAAGCCGAACCCAAGCACATCGTGGTGAAGGGCTGGAACCAAAGACCCACAGAGTATCTTCAAAGCTCACTGACTTTTCAACAGAAGCAATTGAAACCAATACACAGTGAAATGAAAACTTCAAAGTCCTGGAAGTACACAACCGGTAAGTTAGAATTCTGAATCCAGCAAGAATTTTCCTTCCAAAGAGAAGGTCAGATGAGGACTTTGCGGAGAACTGGACTCTGGGGACTTTGGTCCCCATTGGCCCTCACCAAGGAGATGGTAACTGGTACCTCCACGCAGAATGGTCCCACACAGCCCAGAGGTACAGAAGACTATGTTGTACACGAATCTAATGAAGAGTGATATATAAAAAAAAAATATTGTAATGTATTCTGGGGGCTTAAATACACCAGAGAATCGAAATGTGTGACAGTTAACACAGAAGTTGTGAGTGGAATAAATGCACACTGATTGGCTGGCCACAGTGGTGTCCGTGGTCCTAAGCCCAGGACCTCTGAGCGTGACCTTCTGTGCTGAAGAGACTTGCAGGTGTGATTAAGTGAAGGGTCTTGAGAGGGGAGATAATCCCGGATGATCTGAATGGGCCCTATATGTCATCACGGCATCCTCGTGAGGGGGAGGCAGAGGGAGACTTGACACGGGAGTGGCCACGTAAAGACCTCAGAAGAGAGAGAGATCTGGAGACTGTTCCAAAACGTGTACTCAGGATTTGTTTTAACCAGTTATGGTGAGACACACATACAGGAAAATGGTTGCCGTGCAGGAAGAAGTTCATACTCAACCGATCCCAGGAAACAGGAGGCCCGGCACTCGGTCCGGGGCCACACAGGGACACAAGGGGTAGGGAGACATCAGCAAAGGGCCTCATGACCAGTCAGTCTCCATTACACAGAGGCTGAGCACATCTCCCCTTCAGTACAGGGAAGGACCGTGGGAAAGCTTTTCAGGTTGGTGTGAGGTGAGAGTTGGGCAAAGGGCCCTCAATTAAGGGAGCGTAAAGCCTAGGGCAGGATGGAGACTCAACTAGGGGCCCATTTATTGGACTGGGATATGAAGAGGAATTGTTCAAGAAGACCAGTATGTCCCTCAGAGAAACGGTCGTGGAACGTGTCGGGGACATGGTGGTTTCAAGTGACATGTGTCTTGGCTACTGTTAGTAACGTTTGTAACTCCAAAGGGTAAGGCTGTCTTAGTCGGGACTCGTATTGTGGCCTTAGTGTATCCAGAGACATGTGTGATTTTAAGTTATATTTCTGGCATCTGTGAGGCAAGAGATTTCCAGCGTTCTTTACTCTGAAGGGGACAGTTTTTAGGCGATGGCCTGACAGTGCATCATCAGTGTGAGGATGAGCCATTATTGCCCAGAGCATCCACCGCTCAGACACCTGCATGAAGTTTGGCTAAAGTGCTAGCCTTGGGTCCTGTCCATGTTCGGGGACATCCTGGCAGTAGGACTCCACTGGGCTCGGTCACACGCGGTGGCTGGTGGTGCTGTTCACACGACCTGCCCGCTCTGAGAATCCAAGTCCCAAGGGGCTCCCAGGCAGCCAGGGGCCTGAGGAGGAATGCGTTGCCAGTGGGACCCAACAGGACTAAAAGCTGTTGGACCCCCGTGTCCTAGTGAGTGTGTCCCAGGAAGCCCCTTGGAGGAAGGCGCCGTCTTGGAGAGAGGAGCCCGGGTCAGGATCTCGTCTGGGGGATGGTGCTGTGGCACACCCACGGGCAGCCTGCAGAGGTGCACCGTGTCCTTCCAGGTGTGGAAGTAGCTGCGGCGGATAGACTGCCAGAACAGGCGCAGAGCTGGACATTTCAGCCCACCAGTAAGAGCAAAATATTTACAAGTTGGTTGGACACAATTTTAATGATCTTGGGTTCTAGGTGTGGGGCCTCTAATGGGTGGCACCACATCATGGGGTTGTGGTAATCTACCACTAGTTGCTCCTAATTTTTCCAGGCGAAAGAACAGGCAAAATCAGGCCTGTATTTTCTCCCGTTTTCTTTTTTTATTTCTTTCTGGTTTTAGGCTTTTCCCTCCTGCCTCTGTCTGATAGGAGGAAACTGGGAGGGAAGGGCCAGCAGGAGCCTCCCCTGGGACAGCTCCAACCACAGCAGCATCCCCTCACCCTGTGTCTTCTCTTAGGGCAGGATCTTATTTTTTCCCTCTTAAACAAAATCTGGCTTATATCTCTAGGCAGGTAACAACTTTTTCTCCCCTGCCTGTATTTGCTTATTTTCTTCATTCTTGATGCTCTGGCATCTGGGGCCTTGGCCCTGGAGAGAGTGCCCCTCCTAGGGCTACACAGTTCCTGGAGAGAGCCCACACCCCCGACCCAGCTTTCAACGCTCTCACACGCCAAGCCAACACCCCCTTGCCGCACATCACCCCAAGGCCAGACACTGGACAACCAGGGACCGCCACTATAGCCTAGGCCTGCCCGATTTTTTCAAAGTACCCGATCCTAAACTTACTCCCTGTGCCGGCTGCTCACCCGTTCCTTCCCGTGGAAACCCCAGTAAAGGCTCTGGGCCACATTCCCTTTGCTCCTGCTTCTCCGTTCTGATTCCGACCGGTGTTTCCCCCGTGGCCCCACATGGTGCGGGGTATCCCCTTCTCCTGGGAAATGTAAGTAATAAATTATCCTTCCAAAGGTGGGTGTTTCCATTTCTGTCACCTTACCATATCTGAGTAAAACAAATCCTGGGGGTGGGGGCGCCTGGGGGGGCGCCGTCGGGGAAGCGTCTGCCTTCAGCTCAGCTCATGATCCCGGGGTCCTGGGATCGAGCCCCGCATCGGGCTCCCTGCTCGGCGGGGAGTCTGCTTCTCCCTCTGCCTCTCCCCCTGCTTGTGTTCCTGCTCTCTCAAATAAATAAATAAAATCTTTAAAAGAAAATCCTGGGTACACATTTTAGAGTAAAGATGCTATGCTCTGATGATCGAGGAAGGGATCATGAGCACAGAACTGCCGAGAGCACGGCTCCAGAAGACCGAGAGGGCCAGCGGCAGGCCTCTGAAGGGAGCACGTCCTGCCCACACCTTGAGCCCCTGCAGGGGCCTCTGCTCTCTTAGATCAGGACTGTGGAGCCCGAGGAGCAGACCCTGCAGCCTGGCCAAAGACAGACACAGCAGGTCCACTCAATGGCACAGGCTCCCGCGGGGCCTTGGTCATATGGTCAGATGTTTTTGTAAACTTCGCTAAAGGAAGATACTAGGACCACAGCAATTCCCACACTGCCTCAAACTCCTCCTGTCACATTTCCCCTCTTGCTGGGGTGGTTCTGGGGAGGTGGGGGGCCCTTTTCAGGACGGAGCCAAGGGGAAGCTGAGTGGTAGAAACTCCAGCTGGGGTTTAATGGACTATATTCATGTTGTCCCCAGTCACTTCCTCGCGAAGTTCATGCCAGACAGCCTGGCACAGAAAACGGCTTCCAGGAACTGCCATGGCAATTAGCCAGAAGGAGTGAATCACACTGGACTTTTGGAATGGGATTAAACATTCTGCTGATTTAACAGGAAATGCCGACATCAACAAGATAATGGAGAACCCCTCACAGCCGATGTGACAAGGACGCGACAGAAGAAGGTTCAGGAGATCTGTAAGGGCATTTGAGATGAGTCACAGCACGAGAAAATGCAATATCCCAGCCTCCCCAGCTTATAAATGAAACAACTTGTCAACGTTCTCTCCAAACCTGACAGCAGTCCTAACAGGATAGGAGTTCTGAGTAGTGAGTGGTCAAGAGAGGACTTTGGTGAGAGATAGTAGTCACGACGTTGTTTTCAATCAACCTTGTTAGAGATACTAAGTTCTCCTCTTTTCCCCTGGAAAGTAATGTTGAAAAATTGTTATAAGAAGAGACGATAAAAGACGTAGATGAAAAACACATCCTAGTGGAGTACCATGCAGTTATGAATAAGAATTGTGGTATTTCCTTGATTTTGTAATGTTCGTGCTATTAGTCAATCTTTTAAAAGATGATGATTTCTTATCTCATTCTGAATACATGTGCACCTAATTCTATGATGACTTGCATTCTTTCTTGAAGAGAGAGGCTGCGGGTCCCTGTGATGGGACCCTGCCTCACCCACACCACCAAGGCGGGCCAGGCAGCCTCAGGAGATAGAAATGTGAAACCAGGAGCACTTCCATGACCTCAGGGCAGGCAGGTGCTTGAACAGGACACAATGGCCCTCCCCAGAAAGGAAAGGCTGATCAGTTGGACGAGGTGAAAACGTAGGAAGGCCTGTTCACCCAGAGCCACACTGAGAGCAAGGGGACCGTCCTGGTGTGGAGGAGGCTGTGCTGACGCAGGAAACTTCAATATTCACAGATTTGCGAATTCACCTGCTCACTGAAACTTGTTTGTGAGCCCACAGTCAACACTCCAGGCACGTCCATGGTCGTTCGGGGACGTGCCCAGCGCAGCGAAGACGAAGCGTGGCCCGAAGTCCCCGGCGGAGACAGGAGGAGGCGGCGCCCTGCCTTCTCGGTTCAGCTCGCTCTGGAAACAAGTGTCCTTTCTGTTGTCGATCTGGTGCCACGTGTCCCGCATTTTTGTGCTTTTGGCTGGTGACTCCGTTGTTTATAATGACCCCCCAGGGTGGTCCTGAGGTCCCACCCAGGGCTCCAAGCACCAGAGGCCGTGATGGGCCCGCGGAGAAAACCGCGTGCTGGGTGGGTTTTGTTGACGTGTGAGGTTCGGTGATGCCGGCAGGATGGGTCCTTGATGACAACTGTATAGTCGATGAGATGCCTTTGAACAGAAGCCACACGACACACGGTTCTGTGTTGATCCGTTGATGAAAACGTGCCCAGAGCCTCCCAGGAAGCTGACCCTGCATTTCCCCAGGAGCCCTGGTTGTGTGTTCACGGACTCCGCAATCCTGCGTTCGCGGTTCCAGAGCTTGGCAGCCGCGGACAGCGAGAATGGACGGTAGTTCACAAAATAATCATCTCCAGAGTATGTGAATAAGCACAAATCGATAAGGAAAAGATGCTCAACAGAAAAATGATCAAGGCACTTAACAAACAGGGCCTTACAAAAGAGCTGCAGAGGGCAGGTGGATCTGTGATAAGGATCTGGCGACTTCCTCACCACCAAAGGACAGAAGTGAAAAACCATACCAAAACCTACCAGAAAGGCTGAAATTGTGAGACCGTGGTTGTCACAAACGTGCAGCAGAGGAAAATCTCCTACGTTGCTAGTGGACGTACACATTAGTATTTTGGTGAGGGTGGGTTTATTTTTCTTTGGGATTCTCTTCTAGAGGTGAACACAGTCTGTCCTATGGCCCAGCAAGGGTACTCCCGTGGACATGTGTATACGTGCACCAGAGCTCCTGGAAGCATTTTTCCTAACAGCCCAAGTCGGGCACCAACGCACAAGTCTGTTCACAGGAGAAAGGATAAACCATGGTGCGCCCACGTCGGGGCAGCTGCTAACGCGCACTGAATGTGCACCAGCGGGAAAGAGACACATCCGTGGCACTCAGAACAAGATGTGGGGCGTCGGAAGCTACTTGCCAGATAACGCACAGCTGGCTTGTTTCTGTGCGAGTCTGACAGACGGGGGTGCCTGTAACAAAGGACCACAAACGGAGGGGCTTGAACAACAGATGTTGATTCTCTCACTGATTCATATGTTGAAACTCTAACCCCATGGATAGTATTTGGAGGTGGGGCATTTGAGGGTCAAGAGCATGGGACAGGGTTAGTGCCCTTATAAAAAGAGACGCTAGACACCTTCTTCTCTCTCTTGCTGTGAGAAGCCAAGTGAGAAGGCCCCCGTCTGCCAAATCAGGACGAGGCCCCCACCAGAACATGACCATGCGCCACCCCGATCTCAGACTTCCAGCCTCCGGAACTGTGAGAAGTAAATGTTGGTCAAGCCCCCCAGCCTGTGGAGTTGTGTTAGGGCTCCTGAGCTTACTGAGACCCGGAGAGAAGAGAAGGGGAGAGGGACAGCCTGTAGACCCAAAGCTCTCTGCAGGAGCAAGAGCGCAGAGCGGGCCACCCAGATCCTCGAGGAGAGCCATGCTCCAGGCAGATGTGTTCAGCATCAGCTAGAAGCTGCTAACTATTTTGGAAGGTGTCCCAAGTTCTCGGGAAGGTTTGATGGCAGTGTGTCTGCCATTTCCGTTGGCATGCCACATCAGAGAGCAGAGTTACGTTTCTGCAGAAATGCACACAGGATACCCCTTCTCCAGGTGTTTCCCCTGCCCTCCACTTTCTCACGCATGGAGAGATATGTCTTTAGGTCCTGTTTCCTAAGAAGTCAGCTGTAGTTTGCATGGTGCGGAGTGGTCTTCCATAGAAACCTGTGCCTTCTCAGGCACCATGGCTATAGATTAGAACCCTCCCAGGGCCAGGAGGCCGGTCGGACCTGGGGCCTGGCCCTCACCTGTGACTTGTGACCTGGCTGAGGGCAGGTTCGGGGAGCTGGGTGGGTTGAAGCCAGAATGGGGGTGCTGAGGAAACAAAGAGAGAGGAGTGGCCCCAGGGCCTTTGCACCCTCTGTTTCCCCTTGCCGGTCTGTTTTCCTGCTGCCCACAGCCCAGCTCCTCCTGGGCACTCAGGCCTGACTCCCTCCATCCACAGCGGCACCAAGACATTAAGTGGCATTTCCAGGCTTGTTTGTTTTTCAGTTTGTTGTCTGTCAGCCCCAGAACTCAGCTCCAGGAGGGCAGACATGCCAGCCCAGTGCTCTGGGTGCGCAGTGAACGGTTTCTGGACAATGAAGAACCCTCCTGGGGAGTGAGGGCGAGAGTCCTCCGGCCTTCTCAGGACCCCGTCTCTGGCACTGCCCTCTCTCGCCCTCTGCTGTCCACACCCGGAATCCCCCCTCAGCCAAATAAGGCACTGTAACCCTCCCTGTCTCTCCCTCCGCAGGCCCTCCCAGCAGGCCCAGCCCACTTCCAGGCATTGCCTTCGTCGCCTTCGTGGTCATTAAGCACCCCCACCGCGGACATTATTCTCCCCTGGCTGCATCCTCCACCCTGTTTTTCTCCTCCTCTGGGACCCTGGGGCTCTACCCTTCCCCGCACGCAGGGGAGCGAACCCCTCCCTGCAGCCCCTGCTTTTCCCTTCTCGGTCCCCCAAGAAGCCCGTTGGGCCACGATTCCCATTTCGGCCACTGGCATCGTAGCCTGCGCTCAGGCCCACAGAAGTAGGGAACCTGGAGTGATTTCTGGCAGGCTGTGGGGTCAAGGTGACCTTCGTGGACACGTCCCCTACCCCCCCAGTGCCGCCTGGACAAAACAAAGCGGTGCGTGCTGGCGTCGCCCCTTTGTAGAGCCAGACATCTCAGCCCGGCTGGCTGGCTGGCGGGCGGAACTCACTGCCTTCCCCGGGGGTGCGGTGGGGGCCGGTCTTTCCTAGCATGGGGGGGTCGAGGATGACCTGGGGACCGTCGCGACAGGCCAGCCCCCGACGGGAACACGAGGCCACGACCCGGAGGGAGGGACGCTGGCCCCTCGGGCTTCCCACGAGAGAGCTGATGGTAGAGGGCACCATCTGCGAACAGGCAGGGCAGCAACGTTGGCGTGGGGTTGGGAGCACTCCCTGGCTATCGCTGACCCGGACCCTCATGACTTCCTCATCCGTGGTGAGGACAGGGGCCGGATTTGCGGGTACTCGGGGGTAAGGCAGGGCCCACGCGTGCGAAGACCGCGCACCCGGCCTTCTACGCACGGCCGGGGGCCTGCAGGGGAGGCGGGCCTGGGTTCTCGACCCCACCCTCGGGCCCCTGGGATGTGCCGCGCGCTCGCAGGGCCTCCCCGCGCAACCACGAACCACCCGTGGGATCGGCGTGTCGCGTGGGAGGTGTCCGTCTGCGCAGGCGCGGGTCTGGGCGCCGCAGGTGCAAACGCCTTGCGCCGGCGTCATCGGGAGGCTGCGTGCGGGGAACCCGGTCCCGATTCCCGGCGCAGGCTGTCGGCCGGAGGCCAGACCCACCCCCCTGCCCGCCAGGTCTCCCCAAGCGGCCCCCAACTCGGCCCGGGCTCGGACCCCGGCTCCGCAGGCCTGCCCGCCGGCCTCCCACCGCCGCCCCGCCCCAGCCCAGGCCCCGCCCCGCCTCTCCAAGCCCCGCCCCAGAAGGCCCACCGCCCCAGCCCGCCCCCAGGCCCCGCCCCCCGGCTGCTCGGCCCCCGCCCCCGAGCGCGCGCCTGCGCAGTGGCGGCGGGCGCAGTCGGAAGCCCGGCGCGGACCGCGGGGTCGGAGGGGAGGCGGAGGTCCCTCTCCTCCGCAGCGCGGACCCGGCTCCTGCCCGCCGCCGGGGCTCGGGCCGCCCGGGTAGGGATGGCGGCGGCGGCCGAGCCCCGGGCCCGTGCCTGGCTCGGCGGTAGCTCGCCGCGCCCGGGCAGCCCGGCCTCCAGCCCCGAGCTAGGCGGCAGAGGCCGCGCGGGGCCGGGGCCGGGGCCGGGGCCGGGGCCGGGGTCTTGTCCGGAGCGGGCGGGCGCCAGGCCCCCAGGCCCCGCCGCGTCTGGCCACAGCTTCCGGAAGGTGACGCTCACCAAGCCCACCTTCTGCCACCTCTGCTCCGACTTCATCTGGGGGTTGGCCGGCTTCCTGTGCGACGGTGAGCGCCCGCGACCCCATCACAGACCCCGGCCCCTGGCCCAGGATGGGCTCCTCACCTCTCACCTCTGCACTCTCAGCAATGGCCTCCTCAGGACAGAACCGCCTGCCCCACGGGGCAGGAGTGTGCTGGCCTCAGACCTTCTCCAGGGAGGTGATAAGGACTGGCTCTTCCAGGGGCTTGGGGGCACCAGGTGGCTTCCCCCAGGACTGTGGGCCTCAGGAAAAAACTGCTCCCCGTGCTCCCTCACTGGGGTTGGGATTCAATGGGGGAAGAGCACTGTGGGCGGCGTGGGGCAGGTGCAGTGGCTGGGGGATGAGTCCAGCCCACCCCGAGCAAGTGGGACTTGTCTGGGCTCCTCAGTCCAGCCGCTGGGGCAGCACGGGGCAGCAGTGTGGTCAGGCAGGGCTGGTCTGGGCTACTGGTTCCTGTAGCCTAGTGCTGGGCCTTTTTTGCCCTGCATGCACACTGCTGCCCGCAGGGCCAAGTGTGGCGTGCCCCAACAGGGCTCCCACCTAGCTGCCAAGCTGGCTGGCCGGGCGAGGAGGCCTTCCCTCCTCTGGCTCATGGGACATCGAGGGTGCAGGCTTCCAAGGCCTGCCCTCTTGTAGTCTTGCTCCCTCTGGCAGAACAGGTGGGTGGGCCCTGGGGACCAGAGCTGCCCAGGGATGTGGAAGGTGGCACGTGGGGAGCCTTTTTTCCACTTGGGGAGACAGGCTTTTGTCTCTGGGGACAGAAGGACCACTTAACGCCAAGCTTTACAGAGAAGGCTTGACCAGGTCTGGGTGGAGGAGGCTGGGTCCTTCACACAGGATGCCTTCTACCAAAAAAAAATGGCATGCTCGATCTGACTCCTTAGTGCTGCACCAGGTGGCCTGGGGAGAGTCACCCCTAGATTCTCTCATATCAGAAACACTGCCCTTTCTTACCGTCTCCCATGCCAAGAGGCTCACCTGAGCAGGGAGAAGTGCTTGTGCAGGCTGAGTCAGCTTTAGGTCTGAGGCTAGACCCAGGATCTCTGCACAGGTGAGAGGTGGTGAAGGCAAGGCTCCAGGTCTGAGGCTAGACTCAGGATCCCCGCACAGGCGACGGGTGGTGAAGGCAGGGCTCCAGGTCCTCCTCACTGCTGTGACCTTCTGCAGGTGGGGCTCTAGGTCTAAAGGGCGAAGCAGCTCATGGAAAGAGGCTGGGCTTGGGGGATGACGTGGAGGCCATCCCTGGGCATCTGTATGGACCTTCTCCCCACCTCCGTGGGGAAGGGGTGGTAATCTTGGCAAGCAGAGGGGCCTGACAAGGGTGTGGGAGGAAGAGCCTCCCCGCCTGCCCCGGAGTACCCGGGATGTGGGATGTGGGATGTGGGGTGATCAGGCCCTATCTCCGTGGGCCAGAGGACTGGGTGCCACCTGCCCGCCACCGCTGCCTTCCGGGACAGAGCTAGTCTGGGTGCCCTGAAGGGGAAGCTAGCTGGAGTGCTCACCCTTCCTCTCTGCCTCCCTGCTGCTTCCATCCGACCCCAGCCTACTGTAGTTCTTCTGAAGCAAAGTCTCAGGCTGTTCTTGCTAGCCTGTGGAGGACCGGTCTGCCTTCTCCTAGGGACGCGTGGGTAGGGCTGCAGTGGGTGGGAAGGGGCTGCCTCAAGGCCCCCCGGGTCACACTTTTCACCAAGGGCTATGTTGCAGTGAGTTCTTCTGCCCCCTGCCCACTTCCCAGCTTCTTGCTGCCTTGTCTAACCCACCCCACCCCAGTGGGGCTCTGCCCAGGCCCCTGGCCCCCTCCCCAGGCCCACTCAATGCTGTATGTGCTGCCAGAGGGCGCTTCCTCTTGGGCTCCTCCTGTCATCATCGTCTCTCGGCCTCCTTCTTAGTGGCCCTCAAGGGCACAGCGTACGTCTGAGTGCTCACTGCCTATAGAGCCTCTGGGCTGTCTACTCCTCTGGGCGGGGGCAGGTGCAACCATCCCTGGGCTTGCCACCCTGCCTGTCTCGGGAGGCCCTGGCCCATTACAGACTGGCTCTGGTCTCGGCAGGCACACCACACGGGAGGGGGTAGTTAGGGGTCTTTAGAGTTGTGGGGGAGTGAGGGAAGGGTTTCTTGGTGAAGCTGGTCTTGGGGGGAGATGCCCACTTACCTGCCTGCACCTCAGGGCCAACAGATTGGAGTGTGCCCCTGTGTGCTAGGGGCAGGGGCCACTCTCAAGACTCCAGGACACAGCATCATCCCCACTCCGGGCTCTCGGGATGAGAGGTGGCGTGGGGCAGAGGATCAGGGTGTCTGTGGCGCTTCTGTGGAGGGAGGCTGTGGCCATGCCCTCCCTCTGCCCCCACGACGGTGGAGACGGTGGGAGTCACTTTCTCCATTGCTCACGCGGGATCGGAGCTGGGGTGGGGGGGGGTGGGCTACAGCGACTCACCCCATGCTGACTCCCCTCCAGCTCTGGCAGAGCGGGCCCACCGTGAGAGGCGCGCTGCCCTGTCAGAATGCTGGCATCCGGCCATGGCCCCTGGTGGTTCTGCTGGCCAAAGCCTGGGGTCGGACGGGGGCCAACTCATGCAGCTCTCATTCCACAGTCTGCAACTTCATGTCCCACGAGAAGTGCCTGAAGCACGTGAAGACCCCCTGTGCGGGTGTGGCCCCTAGCCTGGTCCGGGTGCGTATGCAGTGTGGGCAGAGGGCTTGGGGAAGCTGGCTCTTGTGGCAGGTCCTGGGCTGAGAGGCTGGCTGGTTGGATGGGGTGGGAGTGTTCCATTGTGCTGCCTTGGGTCCCCAGGATGCTGAATGCATCCCTGCTTGTGAGCCCCTCCCAGGACAGCAGTGGGCCTCACTTCCCACTGGTTCTGACCACTCCTCCTTGGGGGTCCCTGGCACCCAGCACTGCTCGTCCTGCCTGTTGGTGGGCCTCTGTCCCTGTGTGCTTTGTCCAGCTTGCCCCAGATGTGTCATGAGGGCAGGGGAACAGGTCTGGAGGAAGCTGGACTGGACTGCACAGCTGAATCAGGCATGGGCAGAACCAGCCGGGGTGTTCCCTGCAGAAAGGGCTGCCTGAGATCACAGCTGGCCTTGGTCCTGCAAGGACTCTGAAGAGAACTGGGCAGTTTCAGCAGGACCCCTAGGAGGCACAGAGGGGCGGGCGAGGATTTAGGGGGACCGCAGGGGTCAGGCAGGGGGTGTGGGTGGCAGTGGGAGCTGTTGGGGATGTAGAGAATGAGGCCTCCCGGCCCCAGATGGGCGCTGGCAGGTAGGCCCCAGGCTGAGGGGGAGCTCTGCTGCTCCCTGCAGGTCCCCATGGCCCACTGCTTCGGCCCGCGGGGTCTCTACAAGCGCAAGTTCTGCGCTGTGTGCCGCAAGACCCTGGAGGCCCCTGCGCTCCGCTGTGAAGGTACTGCTGAGCCCCCCGCCCCCCCCCATTCTGCACCACTCACCAGGGGCCTGATCTCTGCTGCCCAGGGCAGCCCACACCTCGCTGTGGCCAGGCGGCTGGGCAGGAGGTGGGCTGGTGCCCTGGGCACTGATGGGGGGGCGTGTTTGTGGATCCCGAGCTGCCCTCACAGGGAAGCAGGTGCAGGGGGCCACACAGGTTGACAGGAGAAGCCGGCTCCCATCCTCTGAGAGGGGGGCTCCCCTCCTGAGAGCTCCCCACCCCAGGAAGGATCAAGGAAGTGTGGCCAGGACTGGCTGGCCTTGGCAGAGATGCCCGAGAGAAGGGGGCAGGGCTGTGGGGAGCGGCGAGAGGCCCTTAACCCTGCCCGCCCCCCAGTGTGTGAGCTGCACGTTCACCCCGACTGTGTGCCCTTCGCCTGCAGCGACTGCCGCCAGTGCCACGGGGACGGGCACCGGGACCACGTGAGTGCACAGGGCCGGACGCCTGCGGTGGGGGGCCAGGCGGGGGCGGGGCTTGCTGGGGGTGCTGGCTGAGCCACCGGTGACTGCCCCCTCCGCAGGACATGCACCACCACCACTGGCGGGAGGGGAACCTGCCCTCCGGTGCGCGCTGCGAGGTCTGCAGGAAGACGTGCGGCTCCTCCGATGTGCTGGCGGGTGTGCGCTGCGAGTGGTGCGGCGTGCAGGTGGGGCTTTGCGGGGGAGGGGGAGCTCTGGGGGGCGGGGGTGATGCGGCGTGCAGGTGGGCTTTGCGGGGGGGGGGGCGTGCCCTGGGGGGCGGGGTGGTGCGGCGTGCAGGTGGGGCTTTGCGGGGGGGGCGTGTCCTGGGGGGCGGGGGTGATGCGGCGTGCAGGTGGGCTTTGCGGGGGTCCTGGGGGGCGGGGTGGTGCGGCGTGCAGGTGGGGCTTTGCGGGGGGGGCGTGTCCTGGGGGGTGGAATGGGGCAGTGGGGTTCCTGGGGGGGTGGGGTGTCACGGTCCTAGGGGGTGGGGCGGCGTGGATGTACTAAGCTTTTGGAAAGCAGGATAGAGGTCCTGGGAGCAGGTGTGGTGCGTCCTTCCGCTCTCACCCGTCTGCATCGCACTCTCTGGGGCGGTGGGTGGTCCCCGTTGTACAGAGCTGGGGATCCTTCTGGTCTGAGGGTGGTGCCACCCGCCAGTGTGCCCTGTCGTGGGCTGGTTAGGGGCCATCAGTCCAGCGTGGGCCCCTGCGGAGTGGCTGAGGGCCAGTCCATGCCCCCATCTCCAGGCCCACTCAGTCTGCTCGGCGGCGCTCGCCCCGGAGTGCACGTTTGGGCGCTTGCGCACCATGGTCCTGCCTCCGGCGTGCGTGCGCCTGCTGTCCCGAAACTTCAGTAAAATGCACTGTTTCCGCATCTCTGAGAGCGCGGCCCCAGAGCCAGGTGCGTGACGGGCTGTGCTGGGGCCGGGCGTGGGGGCTGGGGGTGGGCCCCGAGTACGAGGTCAGCTGTGCCCCTCCCGCAGGTGAGGGGGACGATGGTGTGGACGGAAGCAGCCCCACTGGCCTGGGCAGAGAGGTGCTGGCCCCGGAGTCCAGTAAGTGCCCCTAGCTGTGGCCTGGCCCGCCACCCTTGTGCCTCCTCATCCCTCACCCCATCCCCTGTCCTGTGCCCAGCCCGTACCCACTCCACAGGCCCATGTCCACTTCTCTGGCCCAGGCAAACTGACCCTGAAGGTCTTTGACGGCAACGATGCTCTGCAGAGAAACCACTTTCGAGTCATCACTGTCCCCCGCCTGGCCAGGAGCGAGGAGGTCCTGGTACGAGAGAGCCCCCACAGGGGCTGCGGGCAGGGCCCACTCCTGGGGGCGCTTTGTGGCATCCGGCCTGGCCCTGGCACCTGTCCACATGTGCCGCCCCCACCCCCCGCAGGAGGCGGCTCTCCGGGCTTACTATGTCACGGAGGACCCTCGAGACTTTGAGCTGCAGGCGCTCCCCCTGCCTGTCCACGCTGCGGACACTGGGGCTCGGGGCAAGACCCGGGCCGGTGGGAGTGCGGGGGGGGAGGACAGCAGAGGCCCTGGATCCCGAGAGGCTGCACCCGAGGCCTGGATCATCCGCGCTCTGCCCCGCACCCAGGAAGTCCTGAGGATCTACCCTGCCTGGCTCAAGTGAGACCCAGGCCCAAGGCCCGGGGTCTGCCGGCGGGAGTTGGGAGGGGTGGGGGCCGTGTGACCCAAGCTCCTGAGATTGTTCCCTGCAGGGTGGGTGTGGCCTACGTGTCCATCCGTGTGACCCCACAGAGCATTGCCCGGACCGTGGTGCTGGAGGTTCTGCCGCTGCTTGGACGTCAGGTGTGTGTGCCGCTGTGGTCCCGGCCAGTCTGGGGGGAGTCCTGGGGGAGTCAGGGGTCCAGGCCTCATGCCTCAAACTCCGCCCCCCACAGGCCGCGGGTCCTGAGAGCTTCCAGCTGGTGGAGGTGCTCATGGGTAGCAGGCAAGGTGAGAGGTAGCCCGCGGTCGATGTCCCCTGATCTGCACCCCCGGGCGCCCTCAGGTCTTCGGGCGGCAGAGGTGGGCACGGCACCGGGTGCCCACAGACCTTGCCTTTCGTTCTTGCAGTCCAGCGGACGGTGCTGGAGGACGAAGAGCCCTTGCTTGCCCGGCTTCATGACATCCGGCAGGTCATTGGGTGTGAATGCTGGTTCCCTGCGGAGCCACCAGCCTTTGGCCGTGGCCGCTGCCTCCTAGTGAGGGAGCCTGTCCCCAGGACACCACGTCCCTCTTGGTTGGCAGTGCCAGCCCTCCTGGGCCTGGCGGGTCTGTCTGCTTACTAATGTCCCCTTTTCCCGGAAGGTGGGGTTGTGAGTCACAGACCCCACCCCCCGGAGCTCCCTGAGTGCAGTTGAGGAGTTTGTCCCAAGGGAGGAAGGCTGTGTTTCCCTTTCCATCTCGGTGTGGTTCAGCCTGGGGAGCCTTTCTGGATGAGGAGGGTGGAGGGGCCGGGCGCTGCGGTGCCCTCCCTGAGTGCTCCGCTCGGTGTCCTGCCTCCCCGCAGACGTCCCTGCGGCAGATGACCCAGGTGCGGTTCTACGTGGCTGAGAGCAGAGTTGTGGTCCCCCACGTCTCCCTGTATGTTGCTGGCCTGCCTCCCGGCCTGTCTGCCCAGGAGTATGGCAGCCTGCTGGAGGAGGCTGTGGCCACCAAAGGTGTGACGGCCTGGCTGACCTGGGAGCAGGGGGAGGAAGGGGGGCCTTCTGAGAGCAGGCCGCGGGGGCTGGTTCTCCTCCCCTCCTCCCCCGCCACTCGGTGTTTGAGCCTCTGCCAGCCTGGTGCCCACTCTGTGGTCTGTGTTCTCGCCTTCTCCGAGGGGCTTCTGAGACTCCTGAGGTCTAGCCTCTGCCTTTTCTGCCCTTGGCTCTGGGCTGGGGAGGGACGGGTTAGGGGAGCTGCCCCTGCTGGGTCGTGGGCCCAGCTACAAACAGTGGCAGCTGGGCGGAGGGGAGGAGGCCATGCCCAGACCCCGTGCCTCCCCTGACGGCAGCCTGTCTTTGCAGCTGGCCTGGTGTCCGTGAGCCACGTCTACTCCTCCCAAGGTGAGCCGCCGCCCTGGGCCGCAATCAGATTTGGCCAAAGGTCGTTCCCTGGAGTTAGCTGGAAAGGCCTGCCCTTCTTGCCTCCATGTTTAGTGTTCCATTTTGTTGAGGACCTGACCTTTTTCTGGGGGAACCCCACGTGAGGGACCCGTTTCTGGTTTTTTTCCTGGCTCACGGCTGTCGTGCTTTTACTAAAATGTGACTGAGTTGCAGAGGACTTTTCTGCCAAACCTGTTCTGCCCTTGGGTTTGCATCTTTTTTTCACGGGAGACTTCAGATCTATCCAGAAGCGGGAGGACATTCCCATGAGCCCCAGGTCCCTTCTGTGGGTTCCCAGCAGTCATCAGTGTCCTCCGTTCTTGTGGGTGCGTTCCTCGCCCCCCAGGGGCCCCAGGGATGAGGGTGTGCCCAGCCACACCGCCCTTTTCCATCCACCTCCGTATCCTGTCTCCGATGTTGGCCGTAAAGGCTCCACGGGGTCGGTGGTCCTGCATCACGTGGATGCCGCTGGATGGCCAGACCCAGGGTCCCTTCTGGCAGTGGGATGAGGGGAGGCTGCGGTCTGAGCTTACAGCCCACCTGCTGCAGGTGCAGTGGTGCTGGACGTGGCCTGCTTCGCAGAGGCTGAGCGACTGTACATGCTGGTCAGGGACACAGCTGTGCACGGCCGGCCACTGACTGCCCTGGTGCTCCCAGACGTGTTGGTGAGTGGGTGCCGTCAGGGACACAGTCCACAGCAGGGGAGGAGCCTCAGGTCCGGGGGTGACAGGCCTGTACCATGGCTGATGGGTGGAGGACCAAGGGTCACTGGGACCTGGCCCCACTCCCCCTGCTTGGGGGGCCTGGGCCACCTCTGGCCAGGAGGTGGGGCTCCCTGACTTTGGACAGCATCTGGAAGTCTGAGCTGGGGGCGAGCCCAGGGCCAGGGTGGACACCACGTAGGTCAGGGCAGGCTGAGTGGCCAGAGCCCCAGGTCCTGCCCTACACTCCATGCCTTTGCCAGCAGCCTCTGGTCCTCAGCCCTGCGGGCCCCCAAGGTTTCACCAGAGCTGTCTGTGACTACTCTGTCCCTGACCCTGGGCCCCTGTCCAGGTGAAACAGAATTAGAGTGGATGAGTTCACTGTCTGTGAGCCACCGGGTGGGCGATGCCTGGCCTGGCCGCCCCCTCCCATCCTGAGCCGGGTGCCCTCCCGCTGTCCTGATGAGGATGCAGCCCCGGGCAGGTCAGGGCCCCGGGCAGCTGGCCCTGTTGGCAGAGCCGGGTGGGCAGTGCCGACGTCCAGTTTTTCTCTCCTGGCAGCTACCTGCTTTGGGGTGAGCAGGTGAGGGATGACTGTAGGAGCTCTGCCCCGTGGGTCACGTCACCCCAAGTGTGTCCTTGGCCTTGAGCCGTTGCTGAGCTTGCGCCTGTTACCCAGCACCGCCCACCATGGGACCCCAAGGCCCCCCGCCATCCTCACCATTGTGGGGGCCTGAGCCCCTGGCTTGCTGTCTCTGGGCACCGTTTTGAGGGTTGTTGGGGAACGGATGACTTCTGCCAGGGGAGGCGTGGGGCCACTCTGTGAGCCCGATTGCTCCTGCTCGCTGCAGTGTGGGTGGGCAGGGGCCCTGAGAACTGCAGGAGGGGCAGCCGGAATCCCGCGTGGGTGTCCAGCCTTGGCGCCTGGGCAGCATGGGTCAGGTAGCGGGCGTGGTCAGGCCACGAGGGTCGCGGTGGACGGTGGCACGGCCCGTTTGCTCAGAGCTCCAGGCCGGCCGGCCTCATCCCCGCCCCGTTGGCTAGCGCCTATGGATGCCTCTTCTGCTGGGGGCGGGGGGTGCCTTGAGTGGTCAGTGGCAAGGTGGGAGTGGCCAGGTAGCCCCCCTGGGCCCCATGAGTGCCTTCCTCGGGCGGGGGGCTGGCCCCAGGTGGGCTCAGGCTGTGTGGGCTCAGGGTTGGAGGACTTGTCACTGCCCCCGTGGGGTGGCCTTGAGAACCTGCACTAACCCAGCCCCCCATCTGTCAGCACACGAAGCTGCCCCCAGACTCCTGCCCCCTCCTCGTGTTTGTGAACCCCAAGAGTGGAGGCCTCAAGGGCCGTGACCTGCTCTGTAGTTTTCGGAAGCTGCTGAACCCTCACCAGGTCTTTGAACTGACCAACGGGGGGCCTCTTCCCGGGTGAGTGTGGGGGCGCCCGCTGTGCCGCTCACAGCCTGACGAGCCTCAGGAGGGGTGCTTGCACGCGGCTGTCGAGAGGCCAGAGGGAACAGACCCGTCCAGGCCGTTCTGTGTGGGGTTCAGGTGCTGCCCCTGGCATGCATGCGTACAGAGCGCTTCCTGTTTGCCTCTCGCCAGGTTCCATGTGTTCTCTCAGGTGCCCTGCTTCCGGGTGCTGGTGTGCGGTGGGGACGGCACCGTGGGCTGGGTGCTTGCCGCCCTGGAGGAGATGCGGCACCGTCTGGCCTGCCCAGAGCCTTCCGTGGCCATCTTGCCGCTGGGCACAGGTGGGGTCAGCCAGCAGGTCGGGGGACAGACCTGGGGGGGGCGGCGGGGGGTAGGTGGGTGTGGAGAGTCAGTTTTCGCTTGTCCCTGACCCAGGGAATGACCTTGGCCGGGTCCTCCGCTGGGGGGCGGGCTACAGCGGAGAGGACCCATTCTCTGTGCTGATGTCGGTGGATGAGGCTGACGCTGTGCTCATGGACCGCTGGACCATTCTGCTGGATGCTCATGAGGCTGGCGGTGCAGAGAACAGCGTGGCAGATGTGGAGCCCCCCAAGGTACCAGGGTGGCAACTCCACACTTCTGTCCGGGGATTCATGCGCATCCCGGCCACCACCTGGTGTAGGTCCCAGGGCCACCCCCTTTATGGGGAAGCCGAGGCACTGTCAGCAGTGGCTTGCTGGGGACGTCCCAGGCTGGCTGGCTCAGATGGTTGCCTCCTCTTGGGTGAAGGGCAATTACAGAACAGAACAGAAGCTGCTCTGACAACGGCGGCAGAGTCGGGTTGGAGAGGAGGCCGGACCCAGCTTGGGGGACGCAGGAAGGACCTGGTGGGGGCCGACCAGGGTCATGGGAGAATGTGTCTTGTCTCTAGATTGTGCAGATGAGTAACTACTGTGGGATTGGCATCGACGCAGAGCTAAGCCTGGACTTCCACCAGGCACGGGAGGAGGAGCCTGGCAAGTTCACGAGCAGGTGACAGAAGATCAAGGATGGGGGCTTGGGAATGCTCTGGACAGCAGGGCTGCCCCCTGGTGACAGCGTACTCCCAGGGATTCACCAGCAGGAATTGGTGGATGGGACTGACACTTGGGGGGTTGTCTTAGGGCAAGGGCTCCGCCTTGACAGTAAGCGTACACCTCCCCTGCAGGTTCCACAACAAGGGCGTGTACGTGCGAGTTGGGCTGCAGAAGATCAGCCACTCCCGCGGCTTGCACAGAGAGATCCGGCTGCAGGTGGAGCAGCAGGAAGTAGAGTTGCCAAGCATCGAGGGTCTCATCTTCATCAACATCCCCAGGTGCCAGTGGGTGGGGCTCCAGGGGGCTCTGGCCTCAGGTGGGGCTCGAAGCCCTGGTCCAGCCTGCCCACTTACCTGTGCGCCCCTCCCTCGGTGCAGCTGGGGCTCGGGGGCCGATCTGTGGGGCTCCGACAGTGACTCAAGGTTCGAGAAGCCACGCATGGATGATGGGCTGCTAGAGGTGGTGGGGGTGACAGGCGTCATGCACATGGTGAGTGTGGGCAGGCGGGGGTGGGCCCCCGGCGTGGGACCGCAGCCCGCTGAACCCAACCGGCCCTCTCCTCTCTATCAGGGCCAGGTCCAGGGTGGGCTGCGCTCTGGCATCCGCATCGCCCAGGGCTCCTACTTCCGCGTCACTCTCCTCAAGGCCACACCTGTGCAGGTGGATGGCGAGCCCTGGATTCAGGCTCCTGGGCACATGATCATCTCAGCTGCGGGCCCCAAGGTACCACATGGGGTGAGCGGGGTGGGGCCTGAGAGCCTGCAGCAGCCTGTTCTTCCTCAGGGGCCCCCTGGGTACACGGACGGGAGGGGCCCACAGGCTGAACCGCCCCCACCCCCACCCCTTCTGTCAAGTGGGCTGAGACCGTGCCTGCAGTATCACCCAGCCCTCTGACCTGACCTATCCTGGGACAGGTCCACATGCTCAGGAAGACCAAGCAGAAGCCCAGGAAGGCAGGGACCCCCAGGGATGCCCGAGCAGATGGGGTGCCTGTCCCCGAAGGGGACCCCAAGTAGAGGAGGGCCCTGGAGCAGTGTGCCTGTCCAGCAGCAGCTGCCGCCAACCAGTGATGGATGGACTTGCCTGCGGCCTCGACTGGGGGCGTCTCCCCCCACCCCCATGCCACATGGAAGCTGCTGGGTGGGTGGCAGGTGTTCCCCCCCTGGCCTCCGATCCAGCGACAGGGTGGGCGCGGGGCTTTGGCTGGCCAATCGTCCCACCCCTGCAGCCCAGGCCACCATCCTGCGTGGCAGGCACTTCTCCCTTTGCGTCCCCCACCACCTCTGAGCCTGTTGAGCTGGGCAGCACTGAATCCTGGGCCAACCCCCCAGATGCTCCTAACAGAGTGTGCCCAGTACAGACCCTGAATGCCAGCCACCAGGTCCTCCGGCCGACTGTCCCACTGAGGGCTGGGTGGGGGCACCTATCGCTTGTGCTGGGAGAAGTTGCCTTCTCTCCCGGCCCACCACTGTGGAGGAGCTGCTTGGGCTGCACCTGGGGGGTGGAGGGGCCCGAGGCCAGGTGGGCTTGGCCAACATCCTGACGGTGGAGCAGGAGGGGAGCTGGGCCCTCACAGGAGTGGGGCAGAGCGTGCCCAGAAGGGACCAGAAGCAAACCCATGGAAGCCTGGGCTGGGAGGCCCAGAGGAAGTTTACAAGGTGTGACGTGGGGAGGAGCCAGCTTTAATCACCTGTTTGTCAACAATCAGCATGCCCGTTCCCAGCACCTGTCGGGCTGACCAGACACCCGGGCCCCCACTACCCTGAGCTCAGACAGGCCCCAGGTCAGTCTGGTGCATCTCCGGAGTCCCCCAGCGAGAGGCCCAGGAACCACGTCTCTCTACTTGTCCTGGCTCTTTGCTTTTGGCACCGTCTGGCTGGGCTCCACCCTGCCAGCCCCGTGTCCCCCAAGCTTCTGCCCAAACTGCACAAACGCACTGCTGTGGCCATTTGTGACGGGACATTCCTACCCTGTGCCTCCAGCACACAAGCGTGTGTCCGCCGTGATGTCCCCGGTGGTGCAGTTAGTGTTTGCTTCGCAGGCCTTGGCGCCGGTTCTGGCCTGTAGCTGCCTGTCCTTCTGTATTTAAGTGAGTCTGTGTGCCCAGAGGGGCAGTGTGGGCTCGGCACCCAGGCCCTCGTGTACCTTGTCACTACCTGAATGTAAGCCTAATTCATGTCCAGGACAAATACAGTGTGGGCACTGCTGGCCTGCCATCTTCTCTGTGCCTGGGGACCCATGCCCCGCCCAGGGTTGACGCCGTGGGCTCCCAGCGGGAGCTCGAGCACCCGCGCGGCTCGGCTTCACGAAGATAGAGAATGTGGGCCCAGGACAGAGATGGACACGCAGACGCCAAGCTCCTGTCATGCTGTCTGCAGAAGCAGAAACCCTCCCGAGGGCTCTAGAGCAGGGCGATGGAAATAAGAACCAAACGGGCCAGGGCGGGCCGGGGCGGGCAGGCACCCGGAGCTAGTAGGCAGAAGGCAGGAGCGGGGCCCGTGCGTCGTCCTCGCTCCCCTCGCTCCGGTGTGCTGGCAGGCTGAGGCCCTGCAGGGCATGCAGTGGGGCCAGGGCCAGGCGTACGAGGAGACGGAGCAGCAGGAAGGCGAAGGGCACAGCAATCTGGGTGAGGTGGAAGATGGCCGCGCTGAACCGGCTCAGGAAGCAGGTGGAAGCGAAGGCCAGCAGGCTGACGCAGGGGTACAGCGCGAGCTTGGCAAACATGAACGCGTGCTCACGGCCCCCGAAGCGTGCCGAGGGCTGCAGCGTCTCCCCCTCGTGCAGCAGGGCCGTGGTCCAGATGGCAAACTGGAAGATGCTGGCAAAGAAGATGATGGCACAGCTGACGCGCACGCTCTCGAGCTCCCGCTGGGGCTGCTGGGCGAAGGCTGAGGTCTGCTGGTAGGCCAGTGGGAGGCCGCCCACGAAGGCTAGCGAGAGCGTGTTGAGCAGCCCCATGGACTGTGTGGCCTTGCGGATGTGCAGGAAGAGCGAGTGGTGGGCAAACCAAAGCAGGCCCACGGTGGCGAAGGAGCCGAAGTAGGCCAGGAAGTGCGGCCCGTACTCGCTCAGCGCTGCCACCAGGCTGCCGTGGAACTTCTCCTTGACGTCCTTGGAGTCCGGAACGTTGTCCTCACTGAGGATGGTCAACACACAGCATCTGTCACAGCCTCGACGCGGGGCGTCGGGTCAGGGCTGCACCCCCACCCCATCCCAGCCTGGACGAGCACACGTGCGTTTCAGAGAACGACATGGAAAAACTGTGGTCAGCACACAGACACCAAGCAATTCCATGTTGTGCCTCTGAAGTGCAGATGTCCCGGTGTCCTATCTCTGCCCAGGCCGGGTGCGCAGCACTGTCCCCTCAGCCCCCCTGGCCTCCACAGCTGGGTGCGCGTGAGGTCTGTCCACTCCCCCCGCAGCTGCCCATCCACTTGGGCGGTGGTCCTGCAGATGGGGCGGGGGGGAGGTCAGCCTCTGTGGTTCTCAGGTTGCTGGCCCAAACGTTGCTGGAAGGAGCAACTCTAAGGCACATCTCGGGATTCTCCCCCCAGATGGATGTCCCCGACTGCACGGCCCAGGGAGCCCGTCCCTGTTCCCAGGCTGGGGGGAGGCACCTGAGACACCTCTCAGCTCACAATGGTGGGCTACCCATGTGTCTGGGGGTGCGTAGGGAGAGCTGCAAGAGTCTGAAGGTATAGGGGCAAGTGCCCCCAGGTGCTGGGGCTGTGGCTCGGGGCAGAGGCCCCCAGCCTCCACTGCTCCTTGCAGCTGGGCCCTGGCGGCAGAAGCAAAGCCGCAGCATTCTGGAACCTTAGGTTCAGGCCTCCGAGATCGGCACCCATGAACATTTGCTCCCAAATTTTAAAAATTTACAAATTACAGTAGGAAAAAGCTATCAAGAGAGAATTAGAAGAACTAACACTTTAGACCATCAGATACAAAAATATAAAATCAAAATGGTGTAACCTGTCCGACAAAATAAGAACACACTGAAACAGGATCAAAGAAACAAGCGGTTCTAGAAAAGAATGGAAAATATGAAGAAAAAAAAGCAAATGAAACACCTAAAAATAAAAATGCAGTAACTAAAATGAGAACTTTGACAGAGACGAGGTAGATCAGGTAAAGCAGAAGAGCACAGAGTGAAGGGAAAACTGAGCAGAAGGGAGGACGCAGGGGAAGCGGGGCAGGGAGGCCTGGGGGGGGGGGAAGGGGCTGGGGGGGTGGGGGCGGGAGGGAGGGGCAGTCCTGGGGGGGAAGGGGAAGAGGCTGGGGGGGCGGGGGGATGGGAGGAGGGAGGCGGGGGGAGGGGTTAGGGGGAAGGAGGGGAGGGTGGGCCTGGGGCAAGGCGCAAAGGGCGAGGCCTGTCCACACCCATCTACCCAGCTTGGGGAAGGGAGAAGTGACCGCTGATGCCCACCCCCCTTCAGCACAGGAGACCCTGAGCTCTGGGGAGCTCTGTCCAGGTCGGCATCAGGAAACCTCGGCACCTGCCTCTGTAGGGCTGGATGATGACAGGCAGGCCGTGGACCCCCTCCCTCAAGACTGGGTCCTTACCAGATGTCCAGAATGAGGAGTGTGGCGACAATGGCATAGACCCCGTCGCTGAAGGCCTCCACCCGCTCCTTGCTGAGAGGTTCATGCAGGTCAAAAGTGAAGAATTCCACGCTGTGAGCTGGGGGCTCTTGGGGGCCTGTGGACGTGCGGGAGGGAGAAGCTGGCCAGGGGAGGGGGCTCTGCAGGGACACCTGGCTGTCATGGGTGCCTGGGCCCTTCCCATGCTCCACGGGCCTTAGGGAGCAGTGCTGAGGCCCCGCACACCAGCCTGCCCGAGCACCTACCCACAAGCCTGCCCTTGCACCAGCTGGAGGCCTTGCTGACGTAGGGGAGGGAGATGACCATCGCCATCAGCAGGTACGACTGTGAGAGACACAGGACGTGTCAGGAGATGATGTGGTGCCTGGAATCCCACCCAGAAGCCATCCGCGCCAAAGGGACGGCAGCACCAGCAACAGAAGAAAACACAGGTGAATTCTACCTCATCAAGCTGAAAAACTTCTGTGCATCAGAGTATTTCCAGAGGAATGTAAAGGCAGCTCACAGAATGTGGGAAAATACCAGCAGGCCACACAGCTGATGAGGCTGTGGTACCCGGGGCAGGCGGAAAACTTCACCTCCACAGCAAAGACACAACACCCAACCCAAAGTGGGCAGAGGCCCTGAGCAGACAATTCTCCGAAGAAGATACATACACAGTGGCCGACCCGCACAGGGAAAGGTGCTGAGCATCACCAACCATCGGGGAAATGCAGGTCAAAACCACGGGCAGACCCCACCCCACACCCCACAGGACGGCTGCTCTCAAAGGAGCGGAGACCGACAAGCCTTGGCGAGGACGTGGGGCAACCGGAACCCCGTGCACCGTGGGGTGCAGCCGCCATGGAGAACACCGTGGAGGGTCCTCAAAACACTAAGCACAGAATGAGCCCGCGGCCCAGCCATTCCACGTCTGGGTGTGCTCCCCGGAGAACGGAGAGCAGGGTCTGGATGAGAGGCCGGCACCCCCGTGTTCACGGCAGCATCATGCACAGCAGCTGAGACAGGGAAGCACCCCAGTGTCCGTGGATGAATCAATGGGTAAGCAAACTGCGGTCCTTCCCATGACCGTCCAACAGGAGGGTGGATTCCTGACTCCTGCTACCGCACGAACAAACTCGAAAACATTATGCTGAATGAAAGAAGCCAGACATAAAAGCCTCATGTTTTATGATTCCATTTACACAAATTACCCAGAAAGACAGTAAGTAGATTAGGGGTTTTCCAGGGAGCAGGGTGTGGTGGGGGTGGAGACTGCTAATGGGGGTGGGGTTTCTGTTGCGGTGACGAGAACATTCCAGAAGTAGGTAGAGTGGTGGCTGCAGAGACAATGCCTCTGGACCAGACAGGTGGCAGTGGACCCGGTGATATAAAGTTTATGCTGTGCGTCCACCATGTTACTTGAGAAAGGGTGCAGGGCTGGGTCCTGGGGCGGCTCAACAGATCTCCTGTCCTGGGCCCTGGCAGCATGAGCCCTGAAGGCCCCACACCACCCAGCCGGCACCCCTGCAGGGACGGCCCTCCTCCTGCTGCCCCTGCCCTGTCCCATACCAGGCCCTCTGTCCTGCACACCCAGTACTTCAAGGTCAGCTGATGTGGGGACATGATGGCCATACACATGGCACAAGCAGGGAGACAGCGGGACATTTCAGATGCGTCATAGATCTATCTGTAAGCCCGTTTTCCATGCTTCAAGAGACCGCATCGCAAGCATCATTCAACAGACACCCTGAGGGAGGTGCCGCCCAGCTGTGACGCAGGTACGCAGGTGGGAGGCGGTGGACCACTGCAGGATCGGCAGGAGGGCTGCCCCAGGAGACGAGGGATCTGAGTCTGGTGCGGGGCTGGGAACACAACACAAGGGGCATCTAAACGGATGCCAGCAGGTGAGGCCCTGGGCCCTGTGGGCATCAGCATCAGAGGAAGGTGGTCCACAGGGAGGACAGGGTGGCCTGGACCAGGCTGGTGAGAAGGGCTTGGATCTGGAAGGTGGACCCGACACAGCATCTGGCTGAGGGAATGTCTGGAAGGACGGAGGCCATGGGCTTGCTGAGGACGCTGCAATGGGCAGGACCTGGGGGTCAGGACGCTCGGGCGTGTTGTTTCACAGGTGGCGGTGGGCATGGGGCTCCAGGTGAGGAGGTGAGGGGGCAGAGGCAAGTGGTCAGAGGGAAGAAGGCTGATGGACAGGTGAGTGGAGGGCGGATGGAGAGCCGACTGATCCATCACAGAGCGCCACGGCCTGAGTGACCCCGTCCTCTGAGGCCCCTGCCTACTGACCACGGGGCCCTCCCACAGTCTCCTCTCCCCCAGTCTGGTGGCTCAGGTGTCCCCTCCCCCACTGCCTTCGTCCCACCGGGGCATGGTCACTGCCCAGCTCTGCATGGACCCGATGCTGTGGCACCTGCTGTCCCCCAGGACACACTGGACACCTGCCCATGCAGCTCGGGCTCCTGGCCCAGGCCCTGGCAGTGGGCACAAACTACCTTGGTCCTCCGCTCGGCTCACCCAGGCCACCCATTCCACACAGCCCAGCTGTCCCTCCGAACCTCCATGCAATGACCTTTGTCATTGCTCAAGCCCTGACTCGGTGCAGCCAATACGTGCTGTCGGCCACCCTGAATGCACAGCCAGGAGAGACTGTCCCAACTTGAAACCAGGACGTGTACACGGCCTCAGACCCTATGCCCTTACTGCTGACTCCTGTCCAATGCAACCCCCTCTGGCCCTGCCCTGTCCACTGGGAGCAACCCTGCTAGAGGCCACGGCCAAGGACGCCCTGCCCGACCCCAAGCACCCCTGCAGCATCCCTCCCACCAGCACCCCTGCACCTCAAACATGCTCAAGACTGAGGAGACCAAGCAGTGTCCTGAGGCCTGCCCTCACCTCACACGCCAGTGTGCACCTTCCCCCGCTCTACCTGCCCGGGCCTGACCTCTGGACGTCTTGGCCGCTCAGCCCCCACCAGGCAGCTCCATCCTCGAGGGAATGATGCTCGGCAGTGGCCCTCGCTAGCCTATCTGTTTCAAACTTGGAGTCTCTTGAAATATTTACTAGACATTTGAAACAACATCAACCATTTTTTCACAGTTACGATGCTTTGGGCCTGAAACTTGACTGCGCTTCACGAGAGCTCAGGTCCAGGTAGGAGCCACGCATAAAGCTTCCACAATCAGCTGTGAGACGGTTGCTTGTTTGTATTTCTCTGCATTCCTGGATGATGGAAGTGTTCTAGAACAACATGCCTATTAAATTAGCTAATGGCTAAGAGGGGACTAGCCGACCTTGATTTCTGTGACCCGGCTGGCACAGCTCCAAGTTCTGGCATTCCCGCGCGGGTGGTAGTGTGGACAGAGCTGTCCATGCGAAGCATCCCGACCTCTGACCTCAGCTGGGTGTCCCAGTCCCCGGCTGGGTCCCCCTCCACTTCTCAGTGGGATCTTCTGCGTTCCCTCTGGGCCGCTCGTACCCTCCATGTGGGTCTTTAGGACAATTCCCCACGGTTTATCACCGTCCTTCCTAAGGCGCCTCTCGCCTGCCGTCGCGGCAATGCTGCTGGACCCTCCCCCCAGAAGCCATCCGGTGCCGGCTGCCCCGGTGGCTTCATGTAGACCGCTTACTCGCCCAGGGAACAAGCACAGCCCAGACTCCGGGCATCTGAGTCTCTCCCATCTCGTCTTAAAGCTTCATCCGCTTGGGGAAAACGTGGGTGGTCATGGCCCGCTGGCTGCCCCCATCGGACCCTGTGTCTCTTCATGCAGGCCTGGCTGACTGCGGTGCCCGTTCACCTGCACAACAGGTCCCGCTGGTGGTGGGGAGGCCCTCTCTCCGGCTGTGCTCCCTGGCACCCTGGGCACCAGGCCACGTGCTGGTGGTCCCCCGAGACCTCTGCACAGCTCTCTCCCCCCAAGGCCCACCCTCCCGGGGGCATCAGTGAGACAGTCCCCCCTCCCCGCCCCTCTGCTCCCCCCCACTCACCAAAGGGTAGAAGAACAGGGAGAAGCCGGCAGCCACGAAGCACAGCGCCGGGCCCCTGAGGACGATGCCCAGGATGTGCTGCCGGTAGAGGGCCCTGTGGGCGGAGCGCTCTATCTGGGGGTGCAGGAGGTGCGGGAAGTGGAAGGCATACACGACAACCAGCGCCTGTAGGAGAGGCAGGCTGCAGGCAGAGGCAGGGGCCTCTGGCCAGGTACCCCTGCCACCATGTCCACGGACAGAAGCCCCGCATGGGTGAGGCTCACCATGCCGTGCTCTGGGGGGTGGACAGGGGACAGGAGCCTCTGCTTGGCTCCCTGGGCCACGTGGGGCGGGGGTCTCCGAGAGGCTTGCCCCACCAGGCACCACAGGGCACCGACCCTCTCTCCCGGCCAGCACAGGAAGCCCAGGCTCTAAGAACCTCTGCATCTTCTGCTGCAGACGTGGCAGGTGGCCTGGGCGGTCACTCTACAGCATGCCCCGTTAGCACAACCCTCGCCACACGTGCGGACGTGTGCTCCAGGGGGACAAGCGCATGGGGGAGGGGAGGCAGGCTGGGGTGTCCTACCTGCACAGCCCCAATGGCGATCACGCACATACAGAACAAGAAGATGCCCAGAGGCACCTCGGGGAAGGTCACCATTAAGGAAAACTGCAGCCAAGAACACAAGACAAGACAAAACCAGGTTCTGCAGGGCCCTGGAGCCCATGAGCCTCCTGCTCTCAGCCGGGCACACACATCTGGCAGTAGACCCGGAGGGTGTGCCTCTCTACCAGAGCAATTCCACAGAATGCTTTAAGCCTTTAAAGCCGAAATGTCATCAAATTCATGAAGAATTCCGTGACACACGGCCCTGCCCACCCAGAGCACAGTTCTGTCCGAACTGAGAGTGGGGGCAGGCATGAAGGGGCTGCTGGGGAGGAGCCTGAGACAGCAGCAGTGGGATGGGGGCCAGGCAAGAGCTGCGAGTGTTGGGGGGGGCACGGACGGGATGCCCCTCGTTGGGCCCGCAAGAGGCCAAGCTGGTGTTTCTGCCATGGCAGGCCCCTTTTGGGGAGGCTTTCCCTTCCTCAACCAGCCTGGGGACCCTAGGTATGCCCCACCCTCAAAGCAGCTGTGACTGTAACTCTGTGCTTGGGCCCTGGATCACCCAGCTGGTCTGAGAGTTTCTGAGGAAGCATCCTGGATCTTGAGTCCTCTTGCCCAGGGGAGGGCAGGCTGGCCCCGGGGAGGAAAGTGCAGGTACTCACGGTGAATGGTAGGAAGGTGATGGTCATCATGCAGGCCTAGAGAGGAGGAGGAAGGGAAGGAGGGGAAGGCAGGCAGGTGGCTCCGGGCCCTGCTGCCGAGGGTGACCTCTGGCAGTGCCCCACCCCAGAGGCACGTCACTGTCTACCTCCTGGACCCCAAGGAAGCTCACACCCTCGCCCGCCCAACAAGGAGGGGAGGGGGCTCATCTTGTCAGGGGTGCCCCCGGGGGAGGACGTGGGAGGAGCCCGGGAGTGGGTGGTGGGTTCCAGGCTCCGTACACCAGAGGTGCCAGAAAGGCCGAGCCCCTGCTTGCCCTCTTCAGAGGATGGGCCTACAAACATACTCGTTTCTCAAGAAATGAAAGGACGACTCACCAGGTTGAGCAAGGCAAGCGTGTCGTCTATTTTCCCAACAACCTGGAACAGTCTAAACCGTGTAAGAAAATCAGAAAGATGTGCTGTCAATAAAGAGACTCTAACTGCATCATACACATGCTCCAGCATTTGCTGATTAAAATGTCAATAAAAGATGTCATTTTGGCAGAAGGGGGAGGGGCAGGGGCAGAGGGAGAGAAAGAATCTTAAGTAGGCTATAGGCCCAGTGTGGAGCCCGACACAGGGCTCGATCTCACAACCCTGAGATCATGACCTGAGCCAAAATCAAGAGCCTGATGCTTAACGGACTGAGCCACCCAGGTACCTCAAATATATCATTTTTAACCAAATTTAAAATTCTACCTACTGTACAAACTTTGGAAGACACTGAAAATATAAACAGGATACCCTAAGTCCCTAGAAACTGCACTGCTCACATTTTCACGGACTCTTGTAACTTGGGGTGCATGGTTTCCAACAGAGCCGGGGTGGGTATGCAGAAGCCACGGAGAGAGCTGCAGAGGGAGGACATGCCCTTGGGAGGCGCCCCAAGTTCTCTGGGAGACTGGAAACCTGAGAAGGAGGAGTTCAAACCTCCAGGGAACTTGTTCTTCAGGTCTCGTGTCCAAAGGCCACTTTTAAAAAAGGAAGTCCTGGACACTGGGGTGGCTTAGTTGTTAAGCATCTGCCTTTGGCTCAGGGCACGGTCCCAGGGTGCTGGGATCGAGTCCCGCGTTGGGCTCCCTGCTCAGCAGGGAGTGTGCTTCTCCCTCTGCCTGCCATTCCCTCTACTTGTGCCCTCTCTCTCTGACAAATAAATACATAAAATCTTAAAAAAAAAAAAAAAAAAAAAAGCAAGTCCTTCCAGGGATGCCATTCACTAAACCTGCTGTTGAAACACCCCACTGAACAGAGAGATGGTTTGATATGGAGGCAGGAAGGAGTGACAGAAAACTAAACACAGGGCCAGGGACCACAAGCAACTGAGGAACTCGCCCAGCTCCTCCGTGGAGACCCCGCAGGGCTCTGACCCTCTGAGGACAAGACCTTCCCCGGGCAGGGCTCAGTGGGCCTCAGTAGCCCCTACCTGGGGTGACTGCATCCAGCCAGGGGCCTAAAGGGGCCCAAGGGGGCCAATACTCAGGGCTGCATCCCCTCGGGACGGCAGCCCCACTGGCGACCCATGGAGCCTGGGGGGACGCGCACAGCTGTGAGGGCCCCGGGCGGATCTGTGCCGCTCTGGGCACTGTGGCCAAGGGTGGCCATCGATGACCCAGCGCACACGTGAGGCTCTGTGTGGCCCTGTGCATGCTGCCGGAGCGACAGGAGCTTAGCCACATCGGCTGCCTGCACGGCCGCCAGCAAAACCAGACAGAGGGTGGTTGTAGCTTCTCACGCTCCGTGGATAATCGAGGTGGAAGGGAAATGCCCTTCCCTAAGCCCTTACGAAGGGCCGCCTGTCCCCGCCAGAAACGGTCAACTTGCTGAAAACAAGTCTGTAACGTAAAATGTTAAGACACTGTCAACGCGAGCGCCCACGTCTGAAGGGCTCCAAGTCTCCCTGTTCGCCCGGCACTCCCCAACCAGAAGTGTTTCCTCTGCAAGGGCAGACCGATAATGGAGGGCATCCGTGCCCACATCCCACCCCAAAGCTCTTCCTGAGAGCCCTCCTGCCCCACCTGGGGGTCAGGGGTCCCCTGCAGCCCTGGCAGATCCCCAGGAACCTTTCCTCCCGAAAAGAAGGCTCTCGCTTGGGAGTGTGCATGGCACAGCCTCTTCCTCCTCGCTGGAGTCCCGGGACCGGGCAGAGGGAGTGTGCATGCATGGTGCAGCGCCACGGGGACGCATAGGGCAGTCTGCTTGCAGTCCTGCCCTTGCCCTGCCCCGTGCTCGGTCGAGGCCCAGCGTGTGTGCCCGTGGGAGCGGGAGACGCTGTGTCATGTGGAGGCAAGCAAGCGGAGGCCTGTAGCCACGGGGCACACACATCCAGGGAGCCACAAAGAAGTGGATCTCGGTCTGGAAAAAGCCCCCAGCCTGACCCCGTACCTTGTGTGTGCTGCCCAGGCCACAGTCACGATGAGAAACGTCATCAGATAAACAGCAATTCTGGTTGCTAGAAGTTTCTGTATACTTTTGTCAAACTGGCAGAACAGAAGAGCGTCAGCATCAGAGACTTGACTTTGCGGCAGCCAGAGGGCGGCCCCATGCAGGGCCTGTGAAGGGTCCTTGGATCGGCCTCTACCCCAGCCCCTCCCTGCTGAGAAGAGGCCCCTCTTCGGGGTAGCCTCCCAGCCCCCTCCCCTTGCTCCACACCACCCATGCCCCACATCCCACAGGTGCCTATTGGGGGATCCCGTGTGGAGCTTCCCCCTGAAATGACAGCTCTTGAGGCAGAGACTCTTTGTCCAGAGCAGAGAGCCAACCGAGCTGCCAGGTATCCCAATCTGACATAGCTATAAAGCCTGGGGAGGTCGTGGAGGCACCTGCCCCAGGTGGGAAGTGACCTGCAAGCATGATGGGGAAAATGGAAATGAGCTGGACACAAAGCTTGGACTTTATCAGCAAAAACTCCAAGTGGAAAACTAATCACTCTACTCTTTTCTCTGGTTCTTTACCTGCAACTGGGCGTCTCACCCAATATCCCAGTACTTCACTGAGGACTCAGAGTGTCTGAATTGCTAGGTTTTCTTGGCCTTGACTGGTCTTTCCCTTCAAGTCGGGAGGAGTGCCTGCTAGCTGACACCTGCCAGCACTGTCCTCTCTGTGGGCGCCCCCAGACCGCCGCACAACTTTCTGGCTCAGAGCTTCTCCACGAACCAGCTAACACACACAGAGATTTCACAGCGACAAGTACTGCTCTCCAAAAAGATGACCCCAACTGCAGGGAAGTGAGGTTTACTGCATACACCTTCCTGTGCCACCTGGCATCTCGTCACACATCCACACCCCAATCTCTCTCTTTTTTTTTTAAAGATTTTACTTTTTTAGAGAGCGAGCACGCGCAGGATGGGAAGGGCAGAGGGAGAGAATCTCTAGCAGACTCCCCCACTGGGCGCAGAGCCCGACGCGGGGCTTGATCTCACCATCCGTGAGTCAGGACCTGAGCCAAAACCAAGAGTCAGACGTCCAACCGACTGAGCCCCAGGCGCCCCTCATCCACACCCCATTCTGAAATTGGTGGCATTGAGGTCTCTGACCCGGCCCAGGCCCAGGCCCTCCCCAGAGAAGGTTCTGGGGCAAGCACAGCTAGGTGAGCACCAGGGCCCCAGTGGGCAGCAGGTCGCCTTTGAAGAGGGCAGCTAGGGAGCAGAGTGGCACCAGGCCCTCCACCTGGCCGCTGCTGCTACCAGGCTAGACCTGCATTTCTACTTAATTCTCTTCAAAACCCTACCAGAGGTACCAGTCACTCTTCCAGAGATGCAAAAGACAAAGTCTAAGCAGCTCCTGTGATTCCCAACAGCATCCAGGCTAAGCGTGCTAGGCTGGGCCTGGAGCCCAGACGGCAGCTGGCGGGCCCGGCAGCCCCAGCACCTCCTACCCTCACTCCTCTGTGCCCCAACCACGCCCCCGTTCACACTGAGGGGCTGAGCGAGGCACGCTCACACAGGCATGCCCGGGGACTTTCAAGAGTTTTCTGAAATCGTGTCCAGCTTTTGAGGTGCTGTGTGTCACCACTTAACTTATAAAACAGAAGTATTCTCTTAATACAAATGGAAACTCTGCTTTAGAAAACCGTTTCCCACTCACTTCTATGATAAAACCCATGTGCCCCTGTGCACTGAGGAGGCCCCTGGCCCAGTAGTCACCAACTACCGTGACAGACACTCCGGGGGAGCAAGGAACAGGTTTCCAGGCCCACAACCAGATGGGCTACTGCACTTTCTATTCTCAGCCCACCCTTAAGGCTCACTTTGAGGGCACTGACCCTATTTGCAGGCCAGGATTGGGGCCAACCAGGGTGGCCAAGGGAGCAGAAGACGACCTCGCCCCAGCCCTCCCAGCCAGGCACATCTTGGGTGGAGCCTAGAATTGAGCTTATGGACTGAGTCTCCTGCACCCTCACCCTCACCCTGGATGCTGCAGACTGTGGTCCCCAAGTACCTGTTCTGGGGAGATCTCCGTGTGGGTCACAGGCAGGATCTATGAGCAAAGACACAAAAAGAACCAAGGGACATTTCTTGGGCCATGCACAGACCACTCCTTGGATGCCATGGTGTCAGGAACTTGGGCCAGTGCTGGACTGCTCCCCCCACCCACCCAGCTGCCTGAGTGGCCGGGAGACCCCAGGACACTGCTGAGACGGGGCAGGGTCTGCACTGGGCCAAGCTCTACCAGAAGACCGTCTTAAGAGGGGGTGGCCAGGGGTCCTGCTGTGAGAGGGGCTCTGGGTGGGGCCCCACACGGACCATCACAGTGGCGATGATGGACAGGAGTGCGTCACTGAAGCTGAGCATGCGGTGTGAGTGCTGGATCCCGTCGGCAGCGTCCTCATCCCTCGTGCCCGTGGGGGAGTCTCCCTGTATAATGAGGGCCGGTTCTGGGCTCTGGGGCTCGGACATGGTGGGGCCTGGGAAGAAGCACAGGTCTGAGCAGGCCAGAGTGCCACCGGGGCCTACCCCTGCTGCCTTCTGCTGCGACACAGGGTGGGCTGGTGCCCGAGAGCAGGATGCCCTTCCCGACGGGGGCTGGGTGGTGGTTGCAAGGACCCACTCTGCCACCAGTCCTCTCCCAGGAGGCCCCTGTATTTCCAGCCTGCAGGAAGAGCACCACTTCACTGCTGAGCACCGTCATCTAGGAGCCACCACGCTCAGTGCCTGCCTCCCCTCTAGAAATGGGAGAAACGAGAGAAGGCACATAGACACATGGTAGGCACTCTACACGCTGTGTCACCAGCCTGAAACTCATGACCCCAACACCAGACCACTGCACTGTTAGACACTTTCATCCTAAATGTGGGATATTCTTGCATCCAAGTACTAACTAGGCCCGACTGTGCTTGGCTTCCGAGACCAGACGAAACTGGGCGTGTTCAGGGTGGTACGGCTGTAGCCTAATGTGGGATGTTCTATAGGACCAAGTCCCAGAGGCTTGGACTAAAACAGAGTGCCAGCCCGTCGCAAGGACAAGACAAAACAAAAATGAGCCCCGCCTCCAGAAATAGATAAAGGAGAGGCTTACTGGCAATTTCTGGACAAGAAAAACAAACTGAGAACAAGCATGTAAGATATTCAGCTTCATTAGCAACTAGGGAAATGTAAGTGAAAACAATGAGGTACCACTAAGGTCTACAAAAGCCTGTCAAGAGTGATGAGGTCGTGGGAATGTAAAGGACGCTACACTCATATGAAGACAAAAATTTTTAGTGAAGTGTGGTGTGCACATCCCTTGTACAAGGTGGGAACTCCATTTCTGGGTGTAGCCTCAGGCGTGTGGACAAGGGAACAGAGACGCACAGGACAGGCACTGGTGTAGTTTATTTTAATAAATGTCAAAAACGCTCTATTATTAAACACTAAATGAGTTGTTTAAATGTGCTAAGAACTGAATGCGTCCCCCAAACTCCTCCGTGGAAGCCCTTACACCCCGCGGGATGGCATCAGGAGGGGGGCCCTCAGGCGGGGGTGAGGTGAGGGATCCCCGAGGTGGGATCCGTGTCCTCACAGAAGAGGAGGAGAGGGGAGAGGTCGCTGGCCTCCTGGCGAGGACACCGCGAGAAGGTGGCCGTCTGCAGGCCGCCACCTCGATGTCAGACTTCAGCCTCCAGAACCGTGAGAAACAACGGTCTGTCGTTGAAGGCCCAGTCCGCGGGGTTTTGTGATGGCGGCCGAGCGACGGAGACAGGAAGTGAAGATAAATGAAATAGATCTAGGCATGTATCAAACTCAGAAACACAATATTGAGAGAAATAAATCATGCTGCAAAAACAATACACGTACTCTTGTACCATTTATATAAACGTTTAGAACACAGCGTGATTATACAAACATGCACGGTAAGAACAGGGGAGCAAGCAAGGCTGGCACTCACCAATTTCATGACAGCACTGCCATGACCTCGGCAAGGAGGGGTGGGAGCTGGGGTGAGAATGGGGCTTTAGCTTTCTGATGTTTCTAGAATTTATTTCTCACTTTGTTCACTTCCTAAAGCTTACATAAAGATCGCCCCTTCTGGTGTACAGGCCTGTATTTGACAAATGCACACAGGTGTGTAACCATGACAAAAGTCACAATGCAGTTCTGTCCCCCAGCACGCCCTCGGTGGTCAAGCCTTCCTCCACCCCAAATCCTGGACACCATTCATGTTTTCTGTTACCATCAGTTTGCCCTTTCCAGACTGTCCCATAAATGGACTCATACCCCATGGAACCTTCCGAGTCTGGCTTCTTTCAATCAGCATGATGTGCCTGAGATTCACCCATGTTTTGGGAGTATCAATAATATATTTTTTACTGCTGTGTAGTTAATTCTACTATATGGGTGGACCCCTTTGTTCATCCATTCACTAGCTGGAAAACGTGGGTTGTTTCTAGTTTTGGGTGATTATAAATAAAGCCACTATAACTATTTGCACACAAGTATTTGTGTAAACATGTTTTTATTTCTCTTGGGTAAATACCTCAGAATGCACCTGCTGGGTAAATGCATGTTTCACTTTATAAGAAACTGCCAAAGTACTCATCCAAGGAGCTGTGCCATTTTGTACTCCTACTGGCAGTGTGTGAAAATTGCAATTGCTCCTCATACTCCCCAGCAATTAAGTTTGGTAGGATTTTTTAAAAAGTTAACTTTTAATTTTAGCTGTGCTAATAGATGTGTAGTGTATCTTGTGTGGCATTTCCCTACTGATAATCGGGTATTTTCATGTGCCTTTTATCTGTGCACCTTTTGTGGCAAAGTGTCTGTTAGAATCTTTTATTTTTGAGGGAGTTATTTGTATTGTTGAGTTTTGAGAGTTCTTTATATATTCTGGTTAAAAGTCCTTTGTCAGGTATGTAATTTACAAATGCTTGCTTGCAATCTGTGAATTGTCTTTCATTCTCTTACCATTGTAGGAGCACAGAAGTTTTAAATTTTGATGCAGTCTAGCTCAACTTTTCTTTTTTTTTTTTTTTAAAGATTTTATTTATTTATTTGTCAGAGAGAAAGAAAGAGCACAAGCAGGGGAACAGCAGAGGGAGAAGCAGACGCCCTGCTAAGCAAGAAGGCTGACATGGCACTCGATCCCAGGACCCTGACATCATGACCTGAGCTGAAGGCAGACGCTTCACTGACTGAGCCACCCAGGCGCCCCTCACTTTTCTTTCATGGATCATTCTTTCGGTGTCATATCTAACCATGCTTTGCTTAACTCAAGATGACAAAGATTTCCTGTTTTCTTCCACAAGTTCTAAATTTTTGGTTTTACTTTCAGTGTACGATAGATTTTTATGGATTTTATAATTTTTATAAATTATTTATTACTATTATATAATTTTTAATATAACGTGCAAGGTATATTTGAGCTTCCCTTTTTTGCAGGTGGATGTTTGATTATTCCAATACCACTTGTTGAAAAGACTATCTTTTCTCCACTGAACTGCCTTTGCACTTTGGTCAAAAGTTAATGGCCACATCTGTGTAGGTCTACCTTGGGAGCGTCTATTCTGTCCAGTTGATTATTATGTACCTATCCCTCTGCCAATATCAGTCTTGACTACAGCTTCATAGTAAGTCTTGATATCTGATAGAGTGAGCCCTCCAACTCTGTTCTTCTTTTTTCCCAAAACTGTTCTGAGTATTCTAGTTCTTTTGCCTTTCCCTCACATGCTTCTGCTTACAGGGGCCCCTTTCCACAGTTCCTCTAGGCAGAAAGGGGTTTCTCAGAGTTTTTGCTGTATGTGCAGCAATTCTCACAGCACAGCCCCATAGTGGATAGCTGGCCCATGGTCAAAGGTCAAATGGGAAAAAGATGTTAAAAAGTGGAAAACTCATAGTTATGTGGTCACTGCTCCAAGTTTCGAATACCCTTCCCAATCTATTGGCTTTGCATTGTTTTTAATATTTTATCCCGAGTTTTTACCTGTCATCAGCAGGAGAGAAAGCCTGTAGGCGGCTTACTCCATCATGGCCAGCACTGAACTCTTAACACTTTACTTCTCAGGAGAGAGGGGATAAGAGAGAGGAGGGAGTAGAAGGGGGGGTGAGCAAGGAGGGTGAAAAAATTCATGCCAAAAAAATAAGACAAAAAGTTACATGTGATTTTTAGGCACTGGCTAAATTCGGAAACATATATCTGTTATATTGTTTTTTAGATTTTTTTATGTTTAAATTTTCTTAAATATTGTTTTTAAATAATCAGTGAATACTGAATATAGACACAAAAATCCTCGACAAAATGTTAACAAATGGAATCCACCAATGTATAAAAAGGACTATACATCATGACCAAGTGGGATTTATTCCAAGAATGCAAGGTTGGTTTAAAATAAAAAATTAGTGACTGTAATACACCACATCAAAGGACCAAAAGACAAAAACTACACAATCATCTCAACAGATGCAGAAAAAGCATCTGACAAAATCCAATACCTCTTCATGATAAAAACAGTCAACAAATTAGGAATGGAAGTCAATTCTGTCAATCTGATAGATGGCATCTACAAAAACCTCATACCAAAATCATACTCAATGGTGAACAACCTCCCCACCCCTGCCCCAGATCAGGGACAACACTATTTAACACTATACTGTCAAGGTTCTAGCCAAGGCACTTAGGCAAGAAAATGAAATATAAGGCATATATACTGGAAAGGAAGAAGTAAAACTATCTCTATTTGCAGGGGATGTGATTTTACACAAAGACAATCCTAAGGAATCAACACAAGAAAACTATTACATCTAATAAATGAGTTCAGTAAGGTTGCAGGAAGCAAGATCAATATATAAAAATCAACTGCATTTGTATACACTAGCAAAAAAACCAATCTGAGAAAAAAACTTATGAAAACAATTACACTTATAGTAGCATCAAAAATAGTAACAAATTAGCAAAGGAAGTGCAAAACATTGTTGAAAGGGATTATTAAAGACTTAAGTAAATGGAAAGATATCCATGGACTGGAAGACTTAATGTTGTTAAAATGGCAATACTTCCCAAATTGATGTACAGACTGAATGCCAACCCTACCAAAATCCCAACTGCCTTCTAATCAGAATTAACAAGCTGACCCCAAAATTCACATGGAAATTTAAGGAACCTTTGACTATTTATGGAACACCCAAAACAATCTTGAAGAAGAAGAATAAAGTTGGACGACTCTCACTTCTCAATTTTAAAACTTACTTCAAAGCTATGGTAACCAAGATAGTGCAGCATAGGGTATACAGATCAATAGAGGAGAACTTAAGAGTTCAGAAATAAACCACTACTTTTATGGTCAACTAGTTTTTGCTAAGGCTGCCAAAACCACTCGATGGGGAAAGAACAGTCTTTTCCACAAATGGTGCTGAGACAACTGGATATCCACATGTAAAAGAATGAATTTGGATCCTACCTCATACCACATACAAAAATTAATTAAAAATAGGTCAAAGACCTAAATGTAAGAGCTAAAACACTGGGAGAAAATCTTCATGGCCTTGCATTTGGCAAAGGACTCTTAAATATGACATCAAAAGCACCAACAAAAATAGAAATTGGGGTTCATCAAAATTTGAATTTTCTGCCTCAAAGGACACTATTACAAAATTGAAAAGATGATCACAGAATGGGAGAAAATATTTGCATATCATATATCTGAGAAAAGTTTAGTATCCAAAATATGTAAAGAACCCTTACAGTTCAACAGTAGAAAAAAAACAACACAATTCAAAAAATAGCCAAAGGATGTGAATATACATTTCTTCAAAGCAGATATATTATTAGCCAACAAGCACATAAAAAGGTGGACAACATCATTAGGTTACATTAGAGAAAAGTATATCAAAGTCAAGAGGTAACCATCCTCCAGGATGGCTATAATAAAAATAATGAAAAATAACAAGTGTTGGGAGGTTGTGGAGAAATTGGAACCCTTGCACGCTTTTGGTAGGAATGTAAAATGGTGCAGCTGCTATGGAAAACGGTATGGTTCCTCCAAAAATTAACACAGAATTACCATGGGATCCAATAATTCCACTTCTAAGTATATATTCAAAAGAATTAAAAGCAGAGACTTGAAGATATATTTGTACACCAGTGTTCATAGCAATATTATTTGCAATGACCAAAAGGTGGAAGCAACCTAAGTGTCTATCTATGGATGAATACCTAAACAAAATGTGGTACATACATACATACAACATATCGTTCAGCCTTAAAAATGAAAAGAAATTCTCACGTTACAATACGGATGAGTCTTGAGGACATTATGCTAGCTAAGTGAAATAAGCCAGTCACAAAAGCATAAATACTGTATGATCCCACTTATGCAAGGTCTCTAGAGTAGTCAGATTCACAAAGCAGAATGGTGGTTGCCAGGGGCCAGGTGGGGCAGGAGGAAGAGTTACTGTTTAATAGGAATAGAGCTTCCGTTTGGCAAGATGAAGAGCTCTGTGGATGGATGGTGGTGATGGCTGCACAAAAGTGTGAATGTACTTAATGTCACTGAACTGCACATTTAAAGCTGGTTAAGATGGTAAATTTTATTGTGTATTTTACCAGGGTTAAAAAAAACCAAAAACCAGTACCCAGCATATAGGTTCAAAACATGTTAGTTACATGTTACTTTCATCATGTTTTTAAGACTCATGGTAATTAAAAAAATACAAGACTGAGTAATGAAGTAAATACAAGACTAAGTAGAGGAACATGGAGTTGAGGGATAATTTTTTTTGTTTAAAGAGACTAAAGAATTTCAAAATCCTGATGGGAATAAGGAAAAGCTGAAATTTCATATAAAAGAGGGGAGGTAACTGAAAGCTTATGACCCCGCAGGGCATTACGCACTGTGCTCGGCATTAGAGGCAAACGTGAAGAGGATAATCTTAGCCGACACACATTAGGGCGCGTAGGGGAACTGAGTCTGGGAAAGCTCTAAGAACGGGACGTGCCAGAGCTGAGTCTGGAAATATTTACGACAAGACGACAGCAAGAATAGGTGACATTGTCAAGCAGTAACTATGTGCCGAGCACCGTCCCAAGTACTTCATTTGTAATGTCTCCTAATCCTCAAAGAATGCTGTGAGAAACAGACAAAAAGGGAGTGGCTGTGTGTGTGCCTGCTTGGTGTGCAGCGAAGTGCAAGGAGTGCGACGAGGCTAGAGCACAAGGTTCAAACTAGGAGGTGCCCCTAAAGTAAGCGGGGACTAAATCAAAGAACCTTGTGTGCCTGCCTGTTCAGGAGTTTGTAAATTACTGGAAGATTATGCAGAGATGATGCACTTTTCTTTATATATCCTCTATATGTGTGTGTTCTGTGTAGATACACACACACACACACATACACACACAAGTAAAACATATATTTTGGATACAAGTCCATTATGTGGTTGTAATACTTTCTCTATTCTGGGCTGTCTTTTCATTCTCCTGACAGTATATTCACACATACACATTTGCATATACTTATATATATGTATTTTAAATTCATAGGCCATTTTAAAATAAATTTATGTATTTTTAGTAGCCCCCCACAACCAATGTGGGGCTTGAACTCACAACCCTGAGATCAAGAATTGCAGGCTCTACTGACTGAGCCACGCAGGCACCCCTCATGGGTTATTTTTTTGAGCAGTTTTAGGGTTGCAGAGAAACTGAGCAGAAAGTAGACTTCCCATGTATCTTTTCACCACTCCCCCTCCAGTTTCCTTTTTTTAGGATTTTATTTATTTATTTGACAGAGACACAGCCAGAGAGGGAACACAAGCAGGGGGAGTGGGAGAGGGAGAAGCAGGTTTCCTGTGGAGCAGGGAGCCCGACGCGGGGCTCGATCCCAGGACCCCGGGACCATGACCTGAGCCGAAGGCAGATGCTCAACCGACTGAGCCGCCCAGGCGCCCCTCCAGTTTCCCATTATTAAGGTCACATTAGTGTGATACAAGGGGCCCCTCCAGTTTCCCATTATTAACATCACATTAGTGTGATACAGCTGGTGCAACTGATGAGCCGTACTGATCTATCACCAACTAAAAGTCCATAGTTCACATTAGCGTTCTACAGGTTTTGACAAAGATATGACTTGTATCCACCATTACACTATCATCCAGAAGTTTAACTGCCTTAAAAATCCTGTGCTCCCCCTTTTTATCCCTCCCTCCCCCAGAAACCCCTGGCAACCATTCATCTTTTGACTGTCCCCATAGTTTCTCTTTTTCCAGAATGTCATGTAACTGGAATCATACAGTATGTGGCCTTTTCTGACTTTCACTTAGCAATATGCATTTAAGGCTCTTCCATGTCTTTCCATGGCTTGACAGCTCATTTCTTTTCACTGCTGAATAATAATCCATTTTATAGATATACCACAGTTTGTCTGTTCACCTATTGAATATCTTCAACAATATATTTTGAAGTTTTTAATTTTGATTAAATCCAGGTTAACTGTTTCTTTCACTGATGTGCTTTAGTGTCATACCAAAATACCTCACTTTTTTAAAATAAGTTTTATGGTTTCAGATCTCACATTTAGATTTATGCTTTGAGTTAATTTTTGTATATAATGCAAGATATCGATTAACATTTTTAAACATATGGATATCCAATTTTTCCAGCAACATTTTTTGAAAAGACTCTTTTCTTCAATTACTTTTATTCCTTTGTCAAAAAACAACTGACCTTATGTGTACTTGTAAGCCAATTTCTGACTATCCTGATGCACTGATTTACTTATGTACCTTCAATCAGCACCATACTAACCTTGATTACTGTGGCTTTATAATGAGCCCGGAAGTTATACAATGTAAGCATATAACTTGTCCTTGTTCAAACTTGTTTGGAGTATTCTACCTCCTCTGCAGTTCCAAATTAATCAGTGTGTCAATTTTTACAAAAAGGCTGCTGGGGTTTTGCCAGGAATTGCACTGAATCTATAGATCAGTTTGAGAAGAATCACTCTGACCCAATCTCCCAATTTATGAATATGGTGTGTTCTCTCTCCGTTTATTAAGGTCTTTAATTTCTCCCAGCCATGTTTTTTAGTTTTCAGTGTCTAAATCTTGCACATCTTTTTCCAAATTTATCCCAAGCATTTAATATTTTTTGATGCTGTTGTAAATGGCAGTTTCCCCTCATTTCAACTTCCACTATCTTGCTGGTTATCCAGAAATAATGGGACTTATCTTTTGCATATTGATCTCGTACCCTGCAATTTTGCTAAATTCACTTACTAGTCCTAGTAGCTCTTTCTGTAGATCCCATTTGTTTTTTTTTACATAGAGCCGTGTCAACTGAGGGTGCTAATGTCCCTCGAGGGACATTTGGCAAGGTCTGGAGACACTTCTGGTTGTGGCAAGTGACATATGTTAATGGTATCTAAGGGACAGAGGTAAGGGTGCTGCTAAATGTCCAACAACGTACTAGACAATGCCACCCCTTCACTTCAACAAGGAATTACCTGGCCCCAAATGTCAACAGTACCAAGACTGGGAAAGTAATATAAACAATTATGTCATCTTCATAAGATTATGTCATCTTCATTATGTCCTCAACCATTATGTCATCTTCTTATTTTCAAACTGGAAGCTTTTTTTTTTTTTTACTTGCCTCATTACACTGGCTAGAATTTCTTATACAATGATGAACAGGAGTGGTAAGACCTGACAACTTTGGCTTGTTACTGATCCAGTCTTTTGTTATTCTGTATGTCAGCTATAGGCTTTTCATAAACGCCCTATTTTATTTGAGAGGGAGAGAGAGAGAGAGAAAATGCACATACACATGGAGGGGAGGGGCAAAGGGAGAGGGAGAGAATCTCAAGCAGGCTCCATGCTCAGTGCAGAGCCAGATGTGGCCCAACCTCATGACCCTGACATCATGACCTGAACTGAAATCAAGAGTCAGATGCTCAACCAACTGAGCCACTCAGGAGCACCACAAATGCCCTTAATATGCTGGTGAAGTTTCATTTCATTCCTGGTTTGCTGGCAGTTTTTTTTTTTTTTTAATTAGGAATAGATGTTGGGTTTTCTCATGTTTTTTTCTGTGTCTAGTAAGATGATCCATTTGGTTTTCTTTTTCACTCTGTTAATAGTGTAAATTACATTGATCAATCTTCAAATGCTAAGCTAACTTTGCATTCCTGGGACAAACCTCACTTGGTCATGTTGTACTATGCTTCGCAGTGTTGGATTCAACTTGCTAAAAAAATGTTTTAAAAGAATTTTTGTATCTAGGTCCACAAGAGATATTAATCTTTTTCTTTTCTTGTAATGTCTTTGTCAAATTTCAGTGTCATAATAATGCTGTCCTTACAGAATGGGCTGGGCTAGTTAATACGTCCTTTCTTCAATTTTAAGTTTATGCAGAATTAGTAATATTTCTAGTTTTTAACTGTAAATTCAATGCTTTAATAGATATGAAGCTATTCAAGTTATCTATTTTTTTTCTTGAGTGAGCGAGCGAGCCATGGTAGTGGCTTCCAAGGAATTTGTTCCTTTAGTCTAAACTGCTGAATTTGTTGGCATAAAGGTGTTCATGTTCTGATTATCCCTTTAGCACCGACATCATTACTCTTATTCATGATATTGTTAATTTGTCTTTTTTTTTTTTTTTCCGGTTCAATACGGTCAGGGATTTCTCTATTTTATTGATCTTCTCAAAGAATCAGCTTTTGTTGTCACTGATTTTTCTCTGTTTTTGTTTTATTTCATTGGTTCCCATTCTGACACTACTTCCCTTTTTGAACTCACTTTGGGTTTCATTTGCTCTTGTTTTTGTTTCTTAAGATGAATGGCTGAAATTATTGGTTTGAGATCTTCTAGTATGGTTTTGGCTACATTCCACAAATTTTAAAATGTCACATGTTTATTTTCTCACTTCAAAATTCTAATTTTCCTTCTGATTTCTCCTTTGACCCATGGGTAATTTAGAAGTGAGTCATTCAGTTTCCAAATATTTAGATTTTCCAGATATCTATTACTGATTTTCTAACTTAATCACATTGAGGTCAGAGAACATCTTTGTTTTGTAGCCCAGAATATGATCCATCTTGGTAAATGGTAAATACACTTGAAAATGTGTACTTTGCTGGTATTGTGTAAAGTGTTCCATAAATGTCCATTAGGTCAAGCTGGCTGACGGTATCATTCAGCTATATTCTTGGTGATTTTCTCAGTATTTGTTCTATCATATATTGTGAAAAGGGTACTGAAACCTCCAACTACAATCTACAACACCAACTTACAATTGGGTTTTGATTAAAAAAATTTTTGGTTTTGCTTCATGTATTTTAAAGCTTTATTATTAGGTGCAAAACTGTTTAAAATTGTTACAACTTTTTGATGAATGTACTGCTTCAATCTTACGAAATGACCGTCTTAATTTCTGGCAGTATTCTTTGCCGTGAAATCTACAGAGGCTTGCAGAGGAAGACCATAAATTCAGTTGTAAACATGTATACACAACATGAGATATCTAACAGCGAAGGTCTAAGAGTTCAGGAGAGAAGCGTGGAGATACAGACTGAGTTAACACGGTCCGTGCGGTGCCAGGATATGAAGGTGCTCCATAAATACTTATGAAATAAAAAGTCTGCGTAAACTCTGGTCTCCAAAGTAAGTACGCTACTTAAAACTCTACCTGATCCTAGATCATACGAGAATAAATTCCAAATTCAAAGGAATCCTGAAACTCCAGCATGCTTTCTCGGGAGTTATGCACGAGGTTTTCCACACCAGCTACTACATATCTTTCCCACATTGCTTAAGCCTCAGCTTTCTTATCTCCCTTCTTGTTTTCAGTAGATGTTTTGTTTCCCTCATTCACGGTGAAGACAGAAGCCACCCGAGAGTTCCTTCGCTTTCACTCCAGTGAACACATAAGCTCACCTGCAACTACAAGCCATCTTCCCTCCCTCCCTCTGCTACGAAAAGCGCGTGTCTTATCCCCAAAGCGATCGTCGCTCTCCTGACGCTCCGCATGTCACTCCCGGCTCTTCCAGAGGGCTTCATTCGTTACTCCTCTCTCTCCCGTGCGGGCGAACTTTCTCGCCCCACTAGCTCCCGCCCATCAGCTTCAAGCCGCTCAGAAATCTCCCATCGTAAAGCACCTCAACCCCCCGCCGTCCTCGGCTCCCACGCTCCCTTCTTCACAGCCCAACCCCGAGCCAGCTCCAGCCCTCCACCCCTTTCCTCTCCTTCCAGCCCACCGCTGCAATGAAGCTGCTGTCGCAAGGTCGCGCGAGAACCTCACTGCTGCTGAACCCGAGGCCCGTCTCGTCCTTCTCTCCCACGTCCCTCTTAGACAGCTTCTTGCCCCGGGAACACCTTCCTCGGCCCTGGGCCACACGGCTCCCTCGGCTTCCTCCCTGTGTCCCTGGCTGCTGCCGCTCCCGTCGCTGGTCTCCTCTCCGAACGTCCTAGCGCCTTCCTAACTCTGCTTTCCGCTCTCCTCAGCTCCTAGGACGGCCGGCGGCCACCGACCTCTGAGGCCATCAAAGCCCGCTCTGCGGCTTGCGCTCTGTCCGGGCGCCTACCCTTGGGGCACCCGACGTGCGCCGCCGGGAGACGCCACGACGTGGGGGTTCCAGCGGCATCGCCTGCCGACGACGGCCAAGGCCTGGGACTGTGGAGCGCGCTCCCTTGTCCCCGAAGGAGGCGGCGGGGCGGGGGGAGCGGCCGTGCCCTCTTCTCCGAGGTAGCCCCGAGGTCCGTCACCGGCACGCACGGCGCGCGCGAAGCCGCCGCTACTCCAAGGGTGACGACGCGCGTCCGTCTAGAAAGAGGTCTGCAATAACCCGACACCCCGGCAGGGCTGCGGCGCCGCCTGGAACCCCCAGGTCCGGCCTCCGGTCTGGGAAGGAGCACCGAGGGGGCCGCCTGCCCGACGCCGGCCGACGACGCCGGCGGGCCGGGCGGGCGGACGGTCTGGCCTCGAGGGGCGGCCGCGGGAGACCGGCGACACGCGCGATCCTGGGTCCAGGGCTGCCAGACCCGACTTCTCTACAGAAGCTGCAGACAGGGTTTCTTCAAGTTTTCAGGCTTTTGGTAGCAACCGACTCGTGTTTTTAGAAAAGACCCTTCAAGCGGGCCCCCCCCCCCAACCGAACCGGCGAGGAGCGTGCCCGCTGCTACCGACCTTACTCCACAAGCCGCGGGGAACGTCGCCGGCTGGGCGGCCCAACGGCGCGTTTCCCAAGAGCTGCGGTCCAGCGAGCCGCTCCCGGCCGGGGGCCGACGCCACCGTAAGCCCGAGCACGCTGAAAAGGAGCCTCCGCAGACACGGCCGCCCGGGGAACGGTCAGACGCTAGGCCCGGGGCCACACCACTCGCCCGCGCGTCCGCGTTCGGGTCCGCCAGGCGCCCGAAGCGCGGCGGCCGGAAGCTCGTCACGAGATGGGCGGTGCCGCGCAGGCGCGATCCGCGACCAGGCATCTACGCACGCGCACGCGCACCGGCCCGGCGCGGCGTTTTCCGGGTTGCGACGCGCCCCCGCGAGCCTACGTCACGGCGTCGGGGCGGAAGATGTTGCGGCTCGGGGCCGGCGGTTGCTGAGCGGACCCGGACGCAGCTGGACCCGAGCTCCCCGTTCCGGCGCCCGCTGCGGGGTCGCAGCCATGTCGCTGCTGCAGTCTGCGCTGGACTTCCTGGCAGGCCCGGGCTCTTTGGGCGGCGCTGCCGGCCGCGACCAGACTGACTTCGTGGGGCAGACGGTGGAGCTGGGCGAGCTGCGGCTGCGGGTGCGGCGAGTCCTGGCCGAGGGTGAGGCCCGGGCCGGGGGCGCGGGGCCCGCCGGCGGCGGCCATCGCGGGGCGGCCGGGCGCGGGGCTGGCCGGGAGGGGGCGGGGTCGGACCGGGCCAGGTGCGGAGCGGCCCCGCGGGCGTGGGTGGATGGGGGAGGGTCGCCGCGATGGGGAGCGGGGGAGGCCGACCCGGCGAGACCGCAGAGGGTGAGTGAGGCGGGGTCTGGGGCTGGGCACTTCTTTGACGGAGGCGCGGCAGATGAGGCAGGTGTGGGGCCGGCCTGCGGCCGCAGGACAGGCCGTGGCAGTGGGGGAGGAGGTGGTGCGCAGGTGAGGGGCCGCGGTGGGGCCGGAAGGAAGGGGACCCATGAGGCTGGGCAGTGCGCTGGGTGGGTGTGAGTCAGGGCCCTGGCCTCGCATCTGGGGCCGTTGTGGGGGTGATGGGACAGCCTGGATCTCTGGACATCGGGCTGACTTTTCTCAGTTCTCAGGATCCTGAGCGTGGGTGCTTGTGCCCCTTGGTGAAGGTGGTTGTCCTCCCTGGATGTTGGGATAGACGGTGCTCCTCTCGCCACCTGTTTGCCTTGCCCTGATCTCTGTTTGTGAGCCCACCCGAGTCAGGGCCTGCCCACAGTCGTGACCTGTCCAGAGCCTCGCAGGTTGGACTCGTCAGTCATGGAGGAATTTCCGGGTCATTCTTTAGTCACCTTTGTTTCTGCGCGCTCTCTCCAGCTTCCTGATGTCCTTTCTCTTCCTCACACAGAGTCTATTGCCAACGTCGGTGTGACCCCATTCTCTCCTCTGGATTTTCCTTACGTTTTGTCGGTGGCGCCCACAGGGGTATGTCACATTTTGCTAGCTGGGATGCTTACTAACTGAGCGTAGCTGGCTCTGGGGCTGGTGCTGGAGCCGCATGGTATTCCCCTGAGTTAGCGTGGGGCGAGGGAGTGGTGCAAGGTGGAACCGCGGACCTGTCGGGGGTAGCCCTCAGGACTGCAGGCTCAGCCTGTCACGCAGCCCGACCCACTGCCAAGTGTGCTCAGTCTGAGTCGGGAGACTAGCGGACCCTTCTGAAGTCCTTATTCCTAAAGGCCTGAGGGGATGTTCTGGCTGTAGCATTATCACACGCTTTTTCTCCACTTGGGTAAAAAACAGATTTTGGGTGTGACTTTCTCACAGAGGTGGGGGCCAGAACCTCTGTTAACATTAACAAGTGTGGTATCTGTTAGAACGAGAGTTCCCTCAGATCAGTTCCTTTATCCCGAAAATACCAGGCAGTTATCTTGGTGTTTTAAGAGATTCGTAGTGGACAGTAGGTGGTTTTTGTCTTCTGGGGTTTAAATTTAGACACACACTCCAATGAGGGAAAGACAGCACAGTCTTGGGGGAGCCTGGGGCAGGACAGGCAGTGGTGAGGGTTCCCACAGGCCAAACTGAGAGGAGATGCGCCCCTACCAGGGCAGGGGCGGGACCAGGCAGGAGGAGGGGTAATCAGAGATGGGAGGTGGGTTCTCTGGAGCAGGAAGCTTACTGGTCACAACACACAGGATAAAGAACAAGGAAATGGGAAGGAGCCAATATGGTTGTGCAAAAGAACCCACTCCTTTTGCTATCTAGACAAGTCAGGATATAAAAATACCCTGCACAGTCTTGGTCTTTAGAAAAGTAACAGAGTCTCGTAGCCTGTAAAGCTTGTAAAGCCTCTCCTGAACTTTAAATGGTAAGAAAGCCATTGAAGTCTTTCAGGAAAAACAGCAACCCTGGAACCTAGGCTGTGGGAGTTCATGCTGTCTTGTTATAAACCTGGGCAAGGTTCCAGACCCTAAACCGTTGGGTAGAGATGATGACAGCTTCACAATTCTTCAGGCTTTGGAAAGATGGCAGACATCCTGTATATTCCTACAAGAGTGGGGAAAGTCTTCAATAATCAAATAAATCATATATCCATAATTAGATGAGTGAGTATCCTCACTGTGGGGTAATGAAGTCTTTAAGTAGCCCCACCTCAGTTCGTGTCAGGTGTTGCCCCCGATGAAGTTAGGATAGATCAGATTTTGCTGTCAGATGGTTTGGGGAAAAAAACATTATTTTCATAGCTTTTTGGAATTTGCATCTGGAGCATGAAATGCGTTGTGGGGCAGAACTGTGGAGCCAGATGGCTTCCTAATCTTTTGAAAATTGGTTTTAAGTTTTCATTAAAAAAAAAATCAGTTACTGGGTGTAACCCCAGTGTCAAGAGATGCTGGACCCAAGCAGATTCTAGAATACATTCTTTATGATCTCTTGTTTTGGATTTTGCACATTCTTGCTTGCTTCCTACTGTCCAGAGAGGTAACAGAGGTGATTGCTCTGCCAAGACAGGTTTTGCCCCGAAGGTGAGTCCACCTCTCCAGTGACTGTTTGACTTTGGCTGCACTGCCAGTGATGTGGACGGGGTGGTGTGTGGGCAGCTCTTCAGAAAAAGAAACAAGTCCGCAGAACTGTCCCGTAACGTATGTGTAACTAGTCATGTGTGTTTGCTGGAACACCGTGTGCCATGCGTGGTGTCAGTGGCCTTTGATGAACGTGGGTCCCTTGTGTTCTGTTTGGGGTCAGTGCTGGCCCGAGAAGCTGTAAGGGCACATGCCACACTCCGGCTGTTGTCCTGGCCCTCCACCCCTCTGCCTCCTGGTCCCTGCTTTTAGAGGGCTTCTCCCCTGTCTGTGCCCAGTGTCGGGATTGGTGAGGGCACAGGGGCCGTTTGATCTCGGCTGGCAGCCGCAGGGTTGTGCGATAGGACTCTTGGCTGGAGGGTTCAGAAACCACTGGGGTTGGTGTGACGGAAGGAGAGGATCATAGGTTGAATCAGGACATCCTCTGCAGGGATACAGAGCATAGCACATCTTAAGTTGATTTGAAAAGATGATTGGGCGGTCGTTGCTCACGGACATTCTAGCCTATGGCTCTTTCACACAGGAAGTGTGCCTGAGCCCTGTGGCTTGGTGGTCTTGCTCCGAGTATCTTTACTTTCGCCTTCCGTGGCTGCTCTCACCCAGGGAGGGGTGCTGAGCGGATCTTTTCTCCAGCACGGATAACTGAGGTCTTTGCAGGAAGGGCTTGTGCCTTGGGCAGCTGGTTCTGGTATTCAGAATGGTGTGGTTCAGTCTTGTTCTGAATTGCCCTCTCTTAGTTCTCCTAACCCCATCCTGTAAACTTGCACTTTGGCGACTTTAACATCAGCCCCTTTCCCGTCGTGACTGACACCTAGTATGAAGTAGTAATGATAACCAGCGCAGCAGCATTTGTGGAGTTTTGACTGCTCGGCGGGCACAGTCCCTGGTGTTTCCTGTGGTCTGTCCTCCTGACGGTGGCTGACAGCACGGGCCATCAGTAGCTTGCCAGCGCTGCCAGCCAGTGACTGGTGGAGTTGGGACTGGTAGGGCGTATCTTCGGTCGCCCACATGGTGGCGCAGGTCCCCCTGTAGCGTGTGTCCTGCAGGGAGAAATGTCCAGAGGATGTCACGGTGAGAGCAGCAAGCAGCAGTGGACCTGCTTGTGGAGCCGCTGGACGTGGGCGCTGCTGGGGGGCCAGGGTGGGAGCTGTGCGCAGGCTCCTGCTCCTTCTTGGTCTGTGCCTCAGTTGACTGCAGGTGCAGGTGGTATGCAGGTGCCTGGAGTGGGACATCATGGGGAGGTCACCGTGGAGGGGACATTATTGTGGGAGGAAGTCACCCTGCGGGGAGGTCCTGGGGGGGGTGGTGTTGGCGCAGGTCACTGTTGCGGGGCGTGGGAAAGGCTGCCCTCTCTCTTTCCACTGGCCTGTTCTTCTCTGTGGACTACTGCCGCCCTCATGGGCACGTATCCCTGAAAGATCTGTGGTGATCACGTGAGGCTGGAGAGTGGAGGTGATGAGGTGTCTGTTCCGTAGAAACAGTGTTGGTTGATAACACATCGTACGATCTCCCCGATTGCTCCTTGTGCTGGTGTACCACGTTTCCTGGTGCTCACTGTCCCCCCCACCCCCCCACCCCACCCCTGAGCCCGTGACCCTACATAGAGGCCTGCCAGACCCCACTGTCCCCACACCATCCTCATTGCAATGGGCAAAAACTGTGTGGGCTTGTGTTGATTTGCGTTTCTCTGACTCATGAGTTTGAGCATTTTTCAGTGCTTATTCAGACTCCTGTTCTAGAATCGTGCATGGACGTTCTATGCCCATTTTTCTTTTTAATTAAAAACAATTTATTTTTATTTGTTTATTTATTTTTCGAGATTTTATTTATTTTTTGACAGAGAGAGAGAGAGACAGCGAGAGAGGGAACACAAGCAGGGGGAGCGGGAGAGGGAGAAGTAGGGAGAAGCAGGCTTCCCGCCGAGCAGGGAGCCCGATGCGGGGCTCGATCCCAGGACCCTGGGACCGTGACCTGAGCCGCAGGCAGACGCTTAACGACTGAGCCACCCAGGCGCCCCTGATTAAAAACAATTTAAATTGAGTTATTGACATACAGTAAAATGTACAGAATTTAGATGCTCTGATAAGGGATAAGGGGTTATGCCCATGTAGCCAACCAGCTGTTGAGATAGAGGACAGTTGAGTGACCCCACACAGCCTCTTGTGGCCCCCAACAGCCTTCCCCGCCACCAGCCCGCCCCGGCTCTGAGTCTCTTTCCCAGAGCATCGTGCACGCGGCAACCCACCCCAAGTGCTCTCTCCGGTTCCGAAGTGTGTTCCCTCCATTGTAGTGGCTTGTTCATCCACTCGCCTGCTGGTGGACACTTGGGTGTTTCCGCTTTGGCCTATGATGCATAAAGCTGCCAAGAACATTCTTTCACAAGACTTTTTGTGGCCGTGTGTCTTCTCTCAGGTGAAATACCCAAGAGTGGTATTTTTGGGTCTAGGTTGAATGGAGGTCTCTGCATGGAGCAGGCTGCACTGGTGTGCATTCCCAGCGGCCGCACGAGGGCTCCTGTCCTCAGGCGGCACCTGTGTTAGTATGGTCTGTCATTTTGATTCTGTCTGCTCTTGTGTGTGTGCGGGGGGTATCTCTCTGGCTTGGGATTTCCACATGCCTGATGATACTACATGGGACACTTTTTCTCCTGCTTATTAGCCAGTTATATGTCTTGTTTTGTGTGTGAAATGCCCATTCGAGTCTTTTCCATTTTGAATTGGGCAGGAGTTTTGGGAGTTTTTTATTGCAGATATAAGTCGTGTATTTTTATATAATACAGAGGCAGGTGTGTGAGGAGGAGGAGGAGGAAATAAGCCATAGATGAGGTCACTGCTGTCCCTGGCCAGGCTGCCTTGGGGAGCAGGGGGCCGGCCTGGGCAGTGGAGGTATCTGTGCCTGTCTCCAAATTCAGAATGTGTACAGTAAAATGTCTTAGTGCCTTCCCTGTCCTTTCTTTATGTTCCATACAGCAGTATTACTATTTTTGTTGAAGACTTATTTTATTCGGCAGCGAGAGTGAGCAGGGGGAGCTCCAGAGGGAGAAGCAGGCTCCCTGCTGAGCAGGGAGCCAGACATGGACCTCGATCCCAGGAACCTGGGACTCAGTCCCAGGACCCAGAGATCATGACCTGAGCCGAAGGCAGATGCTTCACCAGCTGAGCCAGCCAGGCGCCCCAGCAGTATTACTGTTTTTATTTAAAAACTTTCAGTTTTGAGAGAACTGTAGGTACTTATTTGTAGTTTTAAGAAATGACACCGGCACACTTTGCGCATTCCCTTCAGCGGTAACATCTTGAGAAACTTGAGAGTCGGTGTCTTGACAGTTACGTCGTCGAGACTCAGAAGTGTGATCCCCACAGGGACCCCCCCCGTCCCTTCACAGCCACGCCTACGTTCTTACCCCTGGAAACCACTGATTTGGTCTCTCTCTCTCCAGTCTTGACGTTTGGTATCCTTTTGGGAGTTGGCTTTTTTCCCTCTGGAGATCTAGCCAGGTGGTTGTGTCCATGATGTATTCATGTGTATTGGTGACGAGTATTCCATGGTGGGGATGGACCCCAGTTTATGTAATCATTCCCCAAGTGATGGACATGTGGGTTGTTTCCAGATGTTTTTGGCTATTAGAAATAAAGTTGCTGTAAACACTTGTGTACAGGTTTTTGTGTGAATGTCATTTCTTATTTTTCTGGGAGAAGTGCCTGGGAATGCAGGTGCTGAGTTGTGTGTTTTGTTTTAGGAGACTGCCAACCTCACGTTTCTCACCAGCAGTGGATGAGTGTCTTAGTCCGCTCAGGCTACTGTAACAAAATGCCACAGACTGGGCCATAAACAACAGGAATTTATTTTCTCAGCTCTGGAGGCTCCTAGTCCCAGACCCAGGTGCCGGCAGTGCTGGTTGCTGGTGCGGCCTCTGCCGTTGGCCGGCAGATGGCGCCTTCTCTGTTAACGTGTGGAGTCTGCGGCCACACAGCTGAGTTCTTGACCGAGTGACCCAGTGTCTCTGGCCCTTGGCAGCGTTCCGTGCAGCGTTTTTATTTGATCGTTCTAGCAGATGTGTAGTGATCCCTTATTGTGGCTTCAGTCTGCACTTCTCTAGAGGCTGACCATGCGCCTTCATGGGCAGAATGTCTCTGTGTGTCGTGTTGTTTGCCTGTTTTAGAATTGTGTTTTCTTGCCCCTGAGTTTTGAGAGTCCTGTATGTATTCTGGAGAGAAGTTCTCCATCAGACGTGTGGGTTTGCAGGAATTTTCTCTGTCAGCAGCTTGTGTTTTTATCTAAACAGGGTCTTCTGCAGACCACCGTTTTAACTTGATGAGGTCACCTTATCAGCTTTTCCTCGTGTGACGTCTGCTTTTACTGTCACATCTGGGAGCCCTTATGCCCAGCTCGAGATCATGGGGGTTTCTCTCCTGCGTTTTGTCTAGGAGTTTCCTACTTTTACATTCATACTCTTTGAGTTGTCATATAAAGCGTAAAGTTTAGATCAAAGTTGGATTTTGTTTTGTTTCTTTTGCACTGGTCATTGCACATGTCTCCATTGAGTTGATTTTGCACCATTGCTAAACATCACTTGGCACATTTGTGTGACTGTTTTTGGGACTTTCCTATTTTGTTGCATTGGGATCTTTGAATCTTTTCCTCTACCAGCACCACACAGTCTTGGTTAATGTAGCTACAGAACAAGTCCTGAAATTGGGAATTCTCTTTTAGGAAAAATTTCAAAAACAAAAGTAGAAAGAGTAACAGAACAAATATCTATGTTCCTACGATCAGAATTAATAAACGTAGCTTTTAAAAAAGGCTCAGTCGGTTAAGCATCTGCCTTCAGCTCAGGTCGTGGTCTCAGGGTCCTGGGTTCAAGTCCCGCGTCAGGCTCCCTGCTCATTGGGGAGCCTGCTTCTCCCTCTGCCACTCCCCCTGCTCGTGCTTCTCTCACTCTCTTTCTCTCTCTCTCCCAAATAGATAAATAAAATCTTAAAAAAGAGAAAAGTCGTGAGTGGTTTTGCATGTTGACACATGCTTTCTGTGTGTCTGTCGAGGCAGTCTGCTCTCCCCGTCCTGTGTGTGTCCTTCGCCACAGGGATTGTTTTTTGGTGTCGAACCACCCTTGCATTCCTGGAGTGGATCCCACTTGGTCATAGTGTATCATCCTTGTTAGGTGTCGCCAGCCTCGCTCTGCTGGTATCTTCCTGATGGTTTTTATATCTGTGTTAACGAGTGCTTTCGATCTGTGATTGTGTCTTTGGCCTCACACAATGGGTTGGTAACTATTTTCTCCTGTCACTTAGGAAGGACTTTGTGCAAGATTGCTGTGCTCATTCTTTCTTAAATGTTTCATAGAATTCACCAGTGAAGCCATCTGTTTTCTATTTTTGTTACATGGATTTTCACTTAACTTCTTTTCATCTGTTTTCTTATATGGACTTAATTTTTTTTAGCAGATCTGTTGAGATAAAAATGAGACACAAAGTGCACATGTGGATGTCAGGCACATTCAGTATGCCCAGTACATATACACTGTGTACCTGTCACCGTGGCAAGGCAGTGAACACATCCCTCCCCTCCAGAATGTTCATCCTTCCCCATTACAACGCTTTCCTTCTCGTCGCCTCCACCCCCAGGCAGTCACCGATGTGCTTTCTGTTACTGTAGATGAGTTAGTGTTTTTTAGACTTCTCTGTAGGGGAAATCACATGTCTCCTCGGCTTCCATGTTGCTGCTGGTAACAGTAGTCCATCCTGGTTATTGCCGAGTCACGTTCCACGTAGGGATGATTGGTTTGTCCATTCACTGCTGATGGACGTGGGGGCTATTTCCAGTTTGGGCAATTACATATGAATCCACTGGGATCATGTGTGTACAAGTCTTTGTATGGATGTGGCCTCCATTTTTCCTAGGTAAATGCCCAGCAGTGTGATGACAGACAGGACCATTGAGCCAGTTTACCTTGACCCTTTTTTTTTTTTTAAGATTTCATTTATTTATTTGAGAGAGAGAGAATGAGAGATAGCACGAGAGGGAAGAGGGTCAGAGGGAGAAGCAGACTCCCCGCTGAGCAGGGAGCCCGATATGGGACTCGATCCCGGGACTCCAGGATTATGACCCGAGTCGAAGGCAGTCGCCTAACCAACTGAGCCACCCAGGCGCCCCTTACCTTTACCCTTTGCAGAAACTGCCAGACTGTTCCCACAAGCAGTGTGTAAGCACTCAGTGGACCCACATCCTAATCAACACTTGGTATGGTCTGTTCAAAAAACTGAGGCCTTCTAATTAGATGGACAGCTGGATTCTTGAGTTGAAGTGTGTGTTTCTCTAATGTATGATGATGTTGAATATCTTATCATGTGTAATTCACCACTGATGTATCTTTGGTGAAGTGTCTTTTTGGGTATTTCACCCATTAAAAATTTTGTTACTAAGTTTTGGATTTTCTTTATATTTTCTGGATAGAGTCCTTTATTGGGCAAGTGATTGAAAGTCCAGCTAGTGCCCTGTGTTCTCACCCTCTCGGTGGTGTGTCTAAAAAACCAGAAGTTCTTTACTTTGATGAAGTCCACCTGTCGTTGTTTTCATTTGTGGATCATACTTTTGTTCTTATGTCTAAGAAATCTCTAGGGTGTGTAGAAATATAGTTGATTTTTTTTTTTGAGAGCGAGAGCATGATCCTGGGTGGGGGCATGGCGGGGAGGGTGGTGCAGGGGGAGATGGGGAGAGAGAGAGTTCTAAGCAGGCTCCATGCCCAGTGCAGAGCCCAACACGAGGCTCGATCTCACGACCCTCGGATCATGACCTGAGCTAAAATCCAGAGTCAGACACTGAACTGATAGAGCCACCCAGGCGCCCCTGAAATACGGTTGATTTTTGAATGTTGTGTATATAACCCATGATGGCCCTAAACTTTATTAGTTATAGTAGCTTTTGGGGGTAGATTTCACAATATTATATGCACAGTCACATTGTGTGCAAAGAAAAACATTTTTACTTCTTCCTTTTCAATCTGGATGCCTTTTATTTCTTTTTATCGTCTGATTGCGCTGGCCGGGCTTCCAGTGCAATACCGAACGGTGGTGGTGCCAGCGGCTGTCCTCACCCTGTTCCTGGTGCTGGGGGGAAGCACTGGGTCCTCTACCCCCAGCACAAGGCTGATGGTTAGTCTCTTGCGGACACCTGTTACTGGGCTAGTGAGCGTCCTCGTGTTCTGAGTCTGCTGAGAGTTCTTTTCATGATGTAATTTTCCACCATGGGAAACTAGAAAAAGCTAAGTGAGTTAATCCTGAAAACAAGAGAATTAAATTATTTTCAAATGTTTAACCAGCTCTACTCAGTCATGATGTATTATGTTTTTGTATATATTGTTGGGTTTGTTATGCTGACATCTTATTTTACTCAGAATTAAGAATTTTTGCTTTTTCTTTTTTAAGATTTTATTTATTTATTTGGCAGAGAGAGAAAGCACAAGCAGGGGGAGCGGGAGAGGGAGAAGCAGACTCCCCGCTGAGCAGGGAGCCGGATGCGGGGCTCGATCCCAGGACCCTGGGACCAAGACCTGAGCCGAAGGCAGATGCTTAATGACTGAGCCCCCCAGGTGCCCCAGAATTAAGAATTTTTGAAGAGGGGCGCCTGGGGGCTCAGTCATTAGGCAGCTGCCTTTGGCTCCTGGGATCGAGCCCCGCATTGGGCTCCCTGCTCAGCAAGGAGCCTGCTTCTCCTCGGCCTCTGCCCCTCCCCTGCTTATGTGCGCTCTCTTTCTCTCTCTGACAAATAAATCTTTAAAAAAAAGAATTTGTGAAGAATTCTTTGTGTGTATGTAGGATACTGGATGTACTTCAAAGTCTTTTTTGGGCATTGGGTGCTGCTGGCCTCTTTTATTCTAGATGCTGGTAATTTGTCCTCTCTTAATTTCTCTTTCTTGCTCTTACTTTCTCTCTGATCAGTCTATCTAGAATTTATGTTTCATTTTCTTGTTTTCAGAGAATTGAGAATTTTGGCTTTCAGAGGCTTTGGTGTTACTGATTTTCTCCATTCTTTTCCTCATTCATCTCTGTGCCTGTGTTGATTTCCTTCCTGTCTCCGAAGCAGGATATTTAAAAGGATCATATCAATTAGGGGCCATTATGTTTGTGGAAAACAAATTGCTAGCCACAAGTCCAGTTTGTGTTTCACCTAGTGAAGGTATTTTTAAAGCTTACTGTCAAAGTCATAGCACTAAACTGATTATGTCTATTTTTCTAATTTTCAGGAGGGTTTGCATTTGTATATGAAGCTCAAGATCTGGGAAGTGGCAGAGAGTATGCCTTAAAGGTAATAAAGGATGACATTTATGTGGGTTTTTGGATCATTTTAAGGAAATCTCTAAATGACACTTTCCAGAGATTTATTCCTATTATGAGGAATATGTTTCTTTTTTACAGTCTGTCCCGTTGGTTCCTTCAGAGGGGAGCCGTCAGCCATTTTAGGGGACTTTAAAGTTGTGGCTTCCAAGTTCGGGGCACAGGGTGACCTTAGTGCCAGAATAATGAGGGATCTGCAGATGGCGGGATGTTGAAAGCCACCGGTGTGAAATGTGCCTGCATAGCTTGTCTTAGATAGGGGTCACGGGGGGGCACCTGGGGAGCGCAGCAGGCCTTGTAGGGGCCAGGCGGGTTTTGTTGGCTGCTGCTGAGGCGCTGACTGACCTTGGAGATCAGGAACATAGGCCCACATCTCTGCCAGTGTCTTCTCCCATTTTCCTTGATTGTCTAACTTTCCTGTAGCCTGTTTGGAGAAAAGCCTCCTATTTTTAGTTTTTCTTGTGCCCTTGGATCATAAAGGACCACGTTCAAGGGTCTTTAACCTTCTCTCAAGTTTTTACACAGGCCAGATGTTAAAGTACAGGTAAGCAGGTTATGCTTTTCGGTGGCATTGCATTTATTCTCTGGGGTGTAGAGTAGACAGATGAACACTCCTTAATCTTTCTTTGTTTGTTATTTCCTGATACAGAGATTATTGTCTAACGAAGAGGAAAAGAACAGAGCCATCATTCAGGAAGTTTGTTTCATGGTATCCTTTTCCCAGGCCTGCGAGCACGTGCGGTCACGTAGGGAGGCCTGCCTCACGCTATGGCTGCTTGCTGCCGTGAGCTACTCTGCAGCTCTTTTGGATGTGCTAAAATGGGCCTTCTGCTTTTACTGGACCTATCTGTGGAATATTTTTAGTAGAAAGGAGTTTTCTTCCTTGCTTTTCGCTCCCAGGGTAACAGCAAGAGGTTCGGTAGCTTTGGGAATAGAGGTGTTCTGACCCAAGAGGTCTCTGTGCCCACAGGGTGGGCCGATTCCCCACCCTCTGCCCCTTAATGAACCTGACGTGGCCCACGGCGCCCTGCCACGAGCTGTGCTCCAGCGATCACCAGGGCCCCTTGCTGGGCCTGGTTCCCGTGGGCCTCAGTGTCCCTTCTGGTCAGCTGCCCTGCCCCGAGCACCCGGGAGGTTGGGTTTCTGTTGCACAGATGGTGGACGTGTGGGGCTTTTCTTGCTGGCTCTCCACTCTGGCCCATGTTCTCCCTGCGCCGGGGTCCTGCCCTCTGCTGTCAGAATGTGTTTTTTCTCTCTCAAAGCTCTGTCTACTTGAGCCTGCCGGCTGCCTGAGCCTGCGGGTCCCCGCCTTGCAGAGGTTCGCTGGATTCGTTCCCTCCTCGGGGTTCCCACACGCTGCATGTGCCCTCTGCCTGCTGTCCTGCCTGGCCTGTGGTCAGGTGTGTGTGGCCAGCACGGTGGTGGTCTTCATCCCCACCTTCCCTCTTCTACCTGCAACCTGCCTTTCTAGTCGCCCCCCCCCCCCCCCCCCCCCCCCCCCCCCCCCCCCCGCTCTCCATTTTTCTGCTCCGGTGTGCTGGGATTGTAAGGTAATTTCATTGAACATTTTGACTGTAGTGTCTTAATATCATATATATTTGTTTTTTAAATGTGCAGACTTACGCATTCTCCTTTAACAAGACACCTGCAGAAAAAACTTTCTGGCCACCCCAATATTGTCCAGTTTTGTTCTGCAGCGTCCATAGGGAAAGAGGAGTCAGACACTGGGCAGGCTGAGTTCCTGCTGCTCACCGAGCTCTGCAAAGGTAACATTTCGTTAGGGTCTGAACTGCAGCAGTGTCACGGGTTCGAGTGCTCAGCTGTAATATCAAGGGTGGGGTTGCTGCCGTGGCCCTTGAGGGCACACGACCAAATGGCGTCAGGCACTCCCTGTGTTCTTAGGGAGGAAGACTCCCTAGTTTGTTTGCAGGAGTGGGAGGGACCCAGGGGCACAGTGGTCATGTGGAATATCTGTGGGTGGTGCCAAGGGACCAGAGGCATGGGGCGTGCCTGGTTCCCGCTGTAGGGGCTCAGTCCGTCATCTGCTCCACGGACAGTCGGGGCCCACCCACACGTGGAGCCTCTGCCCTGTGGGAGCTCACCATCTCAGTGGGTGACTACAGAGTGCAGGTTCTCAGAGGAGAGCTGGGGCAGGTGCAGAGGCTTAGCCAGGAGTACCTGGAACCTGATGTAGGAGCCGCTGGGCCCTCGGGCACCGGGAGCGTGTGCTGGGAGAGAGGAAGCCTGTGCACCAAGACCGCAGGGTCACGTGCCTTGCCGGCAACAGGCGCACTCACGGGGGGGGGGGGGGGCAGGGTGCGGCCGTGAGCGTGGGCACTGGGAGGAGCGTGGGGGGGGGGTGTGCAGTCGTGGGCGTGGGCACCGGGAAGAGCGTGGGGGGGGACGGAGGCGCACTCACGGGAGGGAAGGGTGTGGGCGTGGGCACCGGGAAGAGCGTGGTGGGGGGGGGACGGAGGCGCACTCACGGGGGGGGGGGAGTGTGCAGTCGTGGGCGTGGGCACCGGGAGGAGCCATGGGGGAGGGGTGGAGGCGCACTCACGGGAGGGACTGGTGCGGCCGTGGGCCTGGGCACCGGGAGGAGGGGGGGCGGGGGGGCGGAGGCTTACTCATGGGAGGAAAGGGTGGGGCTGTGGGCGTAGCCACCGGGAGGAGCCGTGGGGGGGCGGCAGAGGCGCACTCACGGGGAGGGAAGGGTGGGGCCGTGGGCGTGGGCACCAGGAGGAGCCGTGTGGGCGCAGGTCGGGGGGCAGGGGCACAGAGCATGATGCGGACAGCAGGCAGTGCCAGGGGCCAGGGCGAGGGAACCACCCAGGGGAGTGAGATGCTCCTCAAAATAGCATTTTGCTAAATGCACTTTCCTTTCTGAGAAAAGCCTGCCACATCAGGCATTTTTTCGTGCCCAAATGCTCACTTGTTCTCTTTTCAAGGCTCTGCAGGGTCCCTTAGGTCCATACCACGAGATCCTCAACCAGCACCCCTTGTGACGCATACTTTTCCTTGACCACAAATGCTGGTGCAGGGAACTGCTGTGTGTCTGGCATGTAAGCCCAGCGATCCTGTGGACGGGGTTGCTGGGCGCCTTTTGGGGTGGGGTGCCACATGGGGGCCTGGAGCGGCATGCATTGGGCAGCATGTGTGAGGCTACAAGCGCCTTCCTGTTTGCCCTGTGGGCTCTGCTGCTGGTACTGTGTGTGCCTTGTCCAGCTTCCCACAGCTCACGCTCATGCCTCTGTTCCTCTTCAGGGCACTCGTCGTGCTTCTGGGTCACTTTCATCCTGGGTTTTAGAAGGCTTTAGGTCCACTAGGACCAATGTGATCCATCTCACGAGGGGCCCCAGGGATGGGGCCTGGCAGCAGCAGCTCCCAGCACTTCCACCCCATGAGGCGGCGTGGTGCTCCGCGGTGGAGCAGACCAGCAGAGCACACCCCTTGGTGTGGCACTGGCCTGGGACCGCCGGTCCGAGAGCAGCATGAGAAGCTCGGGGTGCTTGCAGGGCGGATGCTGAGGGCTGCGGGGCGGGGGGGTGGAGGGCGGAGGGGATCTTAGGGTTGTGGGTGCCGGTCCCACTGAGGGAGGGCCTGGATGTGTGCCCACAGCCCCCCAGTCTTGTCCTCTCCCATGCTCTCTCCAGGAGCACTGTCACCGTTGGGATTGTTAATTTTAAAAGAGATTTCCCTTAATTCTCAGGGGACACCAGAGGCCACTGAAGCACTGGCATTGTGATGCCCCTGCCATGGCCTGGCTCAATCCTGTTACCCCAGGCAGCACGGCAGCCCGTGTGTCACCCCTGCTCTGGACTCCTCTGGGGCCTTGCTTTGCCTGCATCACCGGGAGGGCACCCTGTCCCTCCTGAGCGTGGGGTGCAAGGCGGGGACGTAGGTGTGGCTGGGAGAGGGCAGCAGTGGGTTGGTCCAGTGGAGCGAGGGCCAGGTGGGCTGGTGTGCAGGCCTGGAGAGTTGGGTGGAGCACCAGAGTGGAGACTCTGTTGCAGGTGGGTCAGGGGACAGTGTGCGGGTTGTGAGCTGTAATCCCCTGTTTTGCAAACTTCAAAGGTGATGCTGTTTTTGGAGAAATCCAGCGCCCTCTGGAGTGCAGGAAGTCCATGCTGTCTGCCCAGGCACTGTGCCTTCTGCAGAGTTGTTAGAATCCATTTTACATTTAGAAGCCGTGTCTGTTGGCACTGCTGCGTGCAGGCACAGGGGTTCAGTGCCTCACCCAGACAAAGCAAATAGACCCTAAGCAAAGTCCACAGTGAGGGTTGGGTGGTCCCATGTGTCACAGAGGAGAGTCTGGGAAAGAGTGTGCACATTTATAGGCTGAGCAGCGATGGCTCCCTTGAAGGTGATCTGTGAGCCAGGAGCTGAAGGAGGCGGGAGGAAAACCATCCCAGCTGAGAATGGGGCATGTGCAAAGGTCCTGGGGCCTATGACTGGAGGGGTGTCTTTGGGGGTGTGTGTGGCAGGAGATGAGGCCTATAGGGGTGGTAAACTGTGGTTCTGCACTGAGGGGATGGGTCCCCATGGCGCATTGTGCCCAGAAGACAGAAGGAGCTGGAGGGCTGAGGCAGCCTGGGGTCTGGGGCCTAAGGCCAGGAGGGAGTAGTGCAGAACCTAGGAGGGGGTGGGCTGTGGGAAGAGGCTGTGGGCAGGGGACCAGAGGTAGGAGCAGGGCTATAGGGTTAGGGTGCTGAGGCATGTTGTGTAGGCAGTCTGTAGAGGCAGGTGCTGGGGGCATGAACATGGCGTTCCCAGTGGGGAGGTGGCGTGTGGTCACGGAGGAAGCCCTCAGCCCTGCCTGCATTGGAGGTAGCGGGCCCCACACCGGAGTCTCCTGGCGTCCCAGCTCGGGGTCCAAGGACGGCAGGTCCCTGGGCTACAGAGACCGGGAAGAACAGCTGCGAGGGGGCAGGCCTCAGGTGACAGCCCCGAGGGAGGGTGGGCTCCGCGCCCCCAGCGCCTTGGACGGGTTCTCAGACAGGTTTGTGCCCCCGCCACATGCTGTGCCGCGCTCCTTCTGTGGACAGTGTGCGCCTTCAGTGAGGAATGTGTGTTGACTGAGGTTTAAGGCTCACAGGCACGACTGTTGCCTGAGGAAATGGGGCGGTTTGAGAGGGTGTGTGTTTGGGGTCGATGCGCCTGTCCGCGTGAGGTATGAGGAGGTCTGTGGTGGATACCCGTGCGTGCTGCCAGCCGTCGTTCACCTGGCTGTGCTGTAGGCTCTGTAACTTCGTTGTGTCCTGGTGGTGGTCCCTCCGCGGGGGGGACCTGATCGCGCAGTGTCTGCCTTGGCCCCAGGAGGGGTGCCGGCCCGTGAGCGAGTGCACACGGCTGCGGTGGGCGCCGCGGTGGGTTTGGGGGGCAGCATTTATAGCTCCACGGTGATGTGAATCTAATGGTCTCTTTTAGGGCAGCTGGTGGAATTTTTAAAGAAAATGGAACCTAGAGGCCCGCTCTCGTGCGATACTGTCCTGAAGATATTCTATCAGACGTGCAGGGCGGTGCAGCACATGCACAGACAGAAACCGCCCATCATCCATAGAGACCTCAAGGTACCGCCTCCTGCCCATCCTGCGGGCTGCACCCCTGCCCCCAGCCAGGGTGTCCAGCCTGCCGGCACTGAAGTCTGCGATGGCTTTTCCAAAAGAGGGATGCAGTTGCTTCTTAACGGCAAAGCAGTTTTCTGGAAGCTTCTCCATCGAAGCAGTGCTGAGCACTCTTTCCGTATCATTCAGCTTTGGGGTCCCCTGGGCCTGGGGCTTCATACTGCCTGTGTGCCCATCACCCCACCCCCCTGCCCTTCTGCTGACTCTGGGATGCTCTCAGCTCCCTTCCTTGCACCCTCTGGCCCAGGAGGGGGACTGCTTCTCCTCTGGGTGGTCTGTACCCTTGCCCCTCGACGATCCGTCTGTGGGCAGAGGCTCTGCAGGGCGCCTGCGCTGGCCTCAGGCGGCTTTCCCTCAGTGCCACGGCAAGGTGCCCACAGGCCGCCGTACTTGGAACTGCCCGCTGGGGAAGTGGCAACCTTGGTCTGATTTTTCCCTTTTCCGGACCCTTAATGAAATGGAACGGTTTTTGCTGTGTTCGTAGTCAGTATCTTCTTCTTCAACATGCATGTTTTTTGCCCTTTTTTTCCTGTTTTTCGTCCATCAGGTTGTTTTTGATTAGCAGGAACTCCTCGGTTCTTCCAGTGGCCTTTCCACGTTGTATGTGCTGCAGGTGCCTTCTCCTGGTTTATGGCCTCCTTTTTATTTCCCCTGTTGTGTCTTTGGAAAAGTCAAGACTTGGTGAAACTTGCCGGGTATCCACGAAGCTCACACTCTGCTTCTGACCATGTCTTGAGGGAGCAGGTTGTGTTTGCTGAAGAACCTTCTGATCCCTTAATATCGTTTCTGGTCTAGTCTGTGGCCAGCTTTCCCAGATTTTCCTTCAAGTGTGATGTGCCTCTGACCTGGTGGGCCTGGAACAGCGCCCTCCCCTCCTTGGAGCCGGCGGGGGGGGGGGTGGTTCTCCCGTGTGCCTGGGGAGACACTGGCGCCCTGTTGTTTAGACCTGAACCTTGGACAAGCCTCATCTTTTCCTTTTGTCCCTCAAACCCGAGAGGTTGGCAGGTCCGTCCGTCCCCCCCCCCCCACACTGTTGCAGAAGTCTGGGGGTCAGGAACCACTGTCCTGAGGGCACCTGGGCAGTGGCAGCCCTGCACGCCAGCCATCCCTTCCCTGCTGTCTCGACGGGCCCTCCTTAGTCGACCAGGTGGCTGGTGGGTTTTCCTGTGGCATCAAGACTCCTGGTTTGCATGTTAACACTTGTGCTGGTGTGTCCGTGGTTGTTTTAAGGGGCGGGAGCTCTACGAGGGTGAAATTAGTAAAGAATCAGTATTGGTGAAGTTTGCCTGGTTTGGACATCCCTTGTCTTCTCAGTGCCCCGTGTTCGCCAGGGGACCAGTCTCCAGGGCTTGTCTGAGGAAGTTGTCGAGTGGCGCTCTGTGGAGGGGCAGGTGCGACACGGGGGATGATAGAGGCCATGGAGACATGTCTCCTCCTCGTTTGGCTCCTGTGCATGGCTCCGTCCAACAGTGCAGGCCATGGAGCGTCGTGCTCCTGTCCGGCTGTTTGCTCAGCCTTACGGCTCTAAGGTCTGGCCATGTTGTGTGGCCCACACTCGGTAAGAGTGTGTGTTGTGAGAGCTTGTGCACTTGGTTGACACCTGCTTCCTGAGTTACTCTTGTCCATGCTTTGGCCGGTGGAAGGGTGCTTGCACCCTCCGTGGGACGTTCCCACTGGCAGTGCGTGGAGGCCCCTGTGCCCGCACTTTGCCAACGACCCTGGGTGTTGGCAGATGGTGTGGATGTGACTCACGGATTTTAGCTGGATTTTCTTTCCATTAACGAGCTTCTTTTCAAGTGTGTCGGAGTTTGGATTTTCTCTTTGGGGAGGTACCTGTGGAAGAGTTTGCCTGATTTTTCTCTGAGGTGTCGCTTCCTGTTGGGTTTCTTGGAGCCCCGTGCTGGTCACGCCGTGGCTGGTGTCATCACTCTGGGTAGCAAGGATCTTTGATTGGGTGCTCCTCGTTTTATGTGGAGCTTCTGTGTCTTGCTGAGTTGTCATCCTCCAGGCATGTTGTCCTGGAGAGACCTGGAGTCCGCCTTTGCATGCAGGGGCAGGTTGTGGGCAGCCGTCCGGCTCTCCCAGCACCTTGCGTGGATGGCTGTCCTGTGCCTGGGTCCCTCGGCGCCGCCTCGCATGGGCATGGCGCTCAGCGGGTGTCCTGTGGGGCTGTGGGTCCTGGTCCCTCTGGCCCTCTGCCTTCTTTAATGGGGCTTCTCAGGGATCACGTGGCTCTTTGGGGCTTTTTGTTTCTCCACATGAATCTTTGAATTGGTTTGTCAGGTTCCACCCAAAACTTTTCCGGAATCTGGTTGGAATTGCCTTGATTGTCCCCCAGAGTGTGAGTTGACAGAGTTTTCCTGTAAAAGGCCAGGCTTTAAACCTGTTAGCTTTGCATGCCAGCCCTGCTGAATAGCAGAGCAGGAGGCCCCACGAGTGGGCAGGCGTGGCCACACCGGTCAAGCTGCCCGGGGACCCGTGTCATGAAAGGTTAGTTTCCCCAACCACCGAGGTGCGTGGGCAGTGGCTGGAGCCGGCTCCTGGCCCGTAGTCTAGGGACCTGCCCTGGGGTGACCCGGGCAGATCTGTGCCTGTCGTGTTAAGAACATGGTCCAGTTCCTTGTCTCTTTTGGATTTTAAGAGTTTATCTCAATTTTAGTTTCCTGAAGGGGGGTGTTTTGTATCTCTTTTGTTCGATTTCTTTCTAGATTCTTGATATACTTGATGATTTTGAAATGGCATGTTAATGTTTTTCATCTTTTAACTGACTTTTTTAAAGGTTCTTTGTATATCTTATATTATCGAGTGGAGTTACCTTTGATTTGTGGTTGATTTTAAATTTTTTCCTTTTGTTTTTCTGAGTTTTCTGTTCTTAAAGGTACATGTACTGACTGGGATCAGCAAGAAGTTAAGATGCTGTGTTTCCCGTTTGTGGAAGGCTCCTCACTGCATCTGGGGAGTCCTGTCGTGTCTCTTCAGCACTGCCTGGGCCTGGGTCTCTGCACCCCAAGGTCATAAGGACTGTCTTCTGGAATTCTGCAGGTGGAAAACTTGTTGCTCAGTAACCAGGGGACCATCAAGCTCTGTGACTTTGGCAGTGCCACGACCATTTCACATTACCCTGACTACAGCTGGAGCGCCCAGCGGCGGGCCCTGGTAGAAGATGAGGTGAGCGGGGTGGGTGTGTGCCCCGTGAGGACCGGCAAGTTGGACCCTGGCGTTCGCCTCCCAGGCCTGTCTTTGGGCCAGGAAACACTGAATTTGAGGGTTATGCTGTGTCTGCGTCACTCCTCTCATCCCAAAACTGCCTCTTACAGCTTTTTCTTTTACTGCATTTTTTTCGTATTGGGGTAGAGGACGTGTATCGTGAAACTGGCTGTCCCAGCCACTGTTAGGTGCACGTTCCAGCGTCTCTGTCCCCACCACTGTTAAGTGCACGTTCCAGCGTGTCTGTCCCCACCACTGTTAGGTGCACGTTCCAGCGTGTCTGTCCCAGCCACTGTTAGGTGCACGTTCCAGCGTCTCTGTCCCCACCACTGTTAGGTGCACGTTCCAGCGTCTCTGTCCCCACCACTGTTAGGTGCACGTTCCAGCGTGTCTGTCCCCAGCACTGTTAGGTGCACGTTCCAGCGTGTCTGTCCCAGCCACTGTTAGGTGCACGTTCCAGCGTGTCTGTCCCCACCACTGTTAGGTGCACGTTCCAGCGTGTCTGTCCCAGCCACTGTTAGGTGCACGTTCCAGCGTGTCTGTCCCCACCACTGTTAGGTGCACGTTCCAGCGTGTCTGTCCCCACCACTGTTAGGTGCACGTTCCAGCGTGTCTGTCCCAGCCACTGTTAGGTGCACGTTCCAGCGTGTCTGTCCCCACCACTGTTAGGTGCACGTTCCAGCGTCTCTGTCCCCACCACTGTTAAGTGCACGTTCCAGCGTGTCTGTCCCCACCACTGTTAGGTGCACGTTGCAGCGTGTCTGTCCCCACCACTGTTAGGTGCACGTTCCAGCGTGTCTGTCCCCACCACTGTTAAGTGCACGTTCCAGCGTATCACGTACATTCATCGTCGTTCGGCTGTCCACTGCCCTTCCGCAGATTTTTGTCACCATCCCAAGTAAGGCTATTTAAAAAAGTGTTTCCCAGTTAGTTACACCTCACAGGCTCCTGCAGGAGACCCCAGAGGAGATTGGTGAGTGTGCCCTGAGCAGGCATGGCTGTGGGGAGGCCCTGGGAGGGCTCCATGGCGGGCCTTCATCTGGACACCCTGCGGGCACTCTCCCAGCGGCTTATACTTTGATGAGCAGCTTACAGAAACTGCCCACGCGGACAGAACATAGGACACTGGGAACCACAAGGAATGACGAGGTAGGGGAGGTGGTGAGGCCACGCTCCGCAGGGGCGTGAAGGCAAGCCTGCTGGGAAGGAGCCTGAGGGACAGGAGTTGAGCCAGCGGGCCACCCGCTCGGCCCCTCAGGACCCGTCCCAGCAGAAGCTCGCCTGGGGCCACATCTGCACAGAGCGCCTGTATGCTTCTCCTGGAGTCTGTCACCGTCTACTGCAGGCCGCAGACCAGGGTGTCGGGTCAGAACACAGGTGCTCCTGAGCTGCTGGCTGTTCTGGACGGACTGTGCTTGAGGGAAGGGGTCTGTCCTCCCCTCACACTCCATGACTAAATCGGAGACGTGTCCGATTACCCCAAACCAGCGCATTCCCACTTGAGTGTGAGAACATTTATAAGACAGCCGTTCCCAGCAAAGCACAAACGTGTGAATGTTCTCCTTAAGGTGCTTTGCAGAGTAGTGGTGCAGTAGCGTGGAAGGGGTTCCTTGGTCCCCGTGTGCCGGGTGGTTGGTTCAGTAACCTCCTCCTGGGCTCTGAGTCCTGCCCCATTCGCTGACTTCAGTAGATCCTCGGAGGTGTGCGACCACCCGCTGTGTCCCGTGCACCCCTCTCTTGGGTGATGGTCCCTTCCGTCTTCCAGCTGCGGGGGCGGGGGTCCTTGCTGTGCTTCTCCGCCCTGCATCTCCTCCCACCGCCGCAGTGTGGCTCGCACCACACACCACACCGCCATGGCAGGAGCCCCCCACCCTGCATGTGCTGACCGTTTGGGAGGATTTGTGGCTGCCATTTTTTCCATGGTTCATAGTGAGTCCTCAGTTACTGTGGTGCCAGAATGCCCCGGATTTGCTTCCCCTTGGTCCTGTGTCCTTTGCCACGCTTCCCTCATTTTGGCACATTCGTCTGCTTTCTGGAGCATCAGGGTGTTCTGAGATCAGCAGGTGCCTGTCCTTGGAGCCCTGGCATCTGTGTTCGTCAGAGGAGAGCTGCCACCCCTGAGTTGGGGCCAAGCTCTGGGCGTGTGGGCATGTGCGTGTGTAGCTACACGCGTGTCCTTGTGTGGGAAGTCACGCACCTACGCCGGCCTGTCCCGTGGGCGTCTGCCCCCACCCCACATCTGTGTGTCCCTCTTTCCTGGCGCATGGCCCAGCAGCAGCATCCCGCGTGCGTCCACTCATCGTTCTGCTGCACATGCAAGACTTGCAGCAACCCTAGAGAACACGCCTCTCTTGGCAAGAACTCAGGGTTCATGTGCGGTTCCGGCGTGCCCTCTTCCCCCCCCCCCCGCCCCCGCAGCCCAGACCAGGTTCCTTGGATTCGGTTCTCTCCTTCCAAGTGCTTTTGGTACTCATTTGAGATATATTTGGGTGTGTCTTTTTTTAATTTTATTTTTTGATTATTGAGCAGTTACAGGTTTCCAGAAGAATTGAGCTGGATGCGGAGTGCTTCCCCGTCGCCACCCACTTCCCTCTTTGTCCTCCTGCGTTTCTTCTGCAGGGATGAGCACATGGGTGTGCGCTCCCAGGTCCCCATCCCTCTCGCTCTGCACACGCTCTTCTGGTTCTGTCTGCTTTTTCTCCTTCGTGGTCTCTGCTGGGTCCGTGCGTGCAGGCCCCTCCACGGTGCGACCCTATGCCCTTTGGCCAGTGCCTTGTGCTCACGGTCAGGCTGTGTCTAGTGTGGTGCCGTCTGCAGAGTTAGAGACGGCGGCCTGCGTGTGGGTTCTCGTGTGTGTATCTTCCGGGGGTGCGCCTGGACGAGCAGTGGCTGGGTCTGTGATTACATCCAGCTAATAAAATTGGACGTTTTAACGGAAGCTTATTGGACGTGCACAACAGCAGAGTCATAAGCGAGCCGCTGGGTGACTTCTCCCGTGTGGATGCCCCTGTCACCCCATATCTGGGCTGTATGGCGCCCCCAGCTTCACCTCCCTCCTGGTGTTCTGGGTGACTCCTGCCTGAGTGCAGGAGTGTGGTTTTCGGGAATGGCCTGCTCGAGGCCTTCATCCACTTTGATCATGTTCCCATTTATCCCTGAGGAGCTGCAGGAGTGACACACTGTGCGTGGGAGCCCTGTATCGGCCACAGGGCTCACGTGCACTCACCCCCACTGTGGCCGGCCTCTGCAGAGGCTTGCCCTTGAGGAGCAGACCTTTGGGTGGAGAATGGCTTGTTACCCTTTCCACGTGTCCCGCTGAGGTCTTGGCCGTGGCGTCTGTGGCGTGTGGTTGGTGCTGGTGCTTACTATGAATGGAGACTCCGTTCTCCCCTGGGCGCGTGGCCCTGTGCCGTGTGCTGTGCCACCAGCCTCTCTCTCGTCCGTCACACGTCCCACCCTGTATGCACGCGTGTCAGCGTTCTTCATGTAAACACCTGGACCAACCAGGTGAATTTGGTTTAGTTCTTGCTCCTGCTAGAGAAGGTGCTTCTGGAAGAACTTGTCGGGAAGCTTCTTGTAGAACAGCGCTTCCTCCTGCACATGCGTGTGACCCACCCCACGGCTCTGGGCCAGACTTCCCACAGGCCCAGACAGCTAGGATGCCCGCAGTGAGTGCTCGGCGCGGCCACTTCAGGGAGCACTGGGGCGCCAGGGCGCAGGCAGCAGCGGGGGTGAGGAGGGCGGTGAGCAGCCGGCCATCGTCATGGGACACTGGGATGTAATGAATGTCGTTGGTGAACATCCCACAGCGTGTTCTGGAAAGGGGCACGGCATCGATGCAAAGTAAGAAGCAGTGCTCGTGTGTGGCCTTTGCTCTGAAACATGTGTGTCTGTTCTTCAGATCACCAGGAACACCACACCCATGTACAGGACGCCAGAAATCGTGGACTTGTACTCGAACTTCCCGATCGGCGAGAAGCAGGACATCTGGGTGAGGCCACGCCGCCGTGGTGCCTGGGCAGCCCTGCCTGTGAGCACGCGGGAGGCCCTCGGGCACAGCTTCCTGCCTGCCCACTCTGCTCACTTCCCTTCAGTGTCCCTCCTTCCTCCGTTTTCTCCTCTGGTCGTTTTCAAGAGTCACTTGTGACTGCCGTTAGCAGAGACACACTGAATAAAGTTGGGGGGGGTGTGGGTGTACGGCGGAGTCCCGCAGGGCCCTCCGGGACGCTATGTCTGGGATACTGTGTGTGTGACAGATCTGCTGCCTGCAGGCTTGGACCTGAGCCCCCTCCGGACCCACAGACATCTGCTCTCCTGGTCAGAGCCCCTTCAGAGAGGCCGGGGGGCTCATGCCGCCGGACTGGCCACCCCAGTCTTTCAGCTCTGTGTCGGTCTGGTGCTGGCCAGTGAGGGCCAGGCCTTGATGCCTAGGTGACCCTGCTCCCTTCACTTTTCTGAAACCCTGTGGAAGTCCCCGCGTGGTGTGTCTGGCTGTGTCCCTCCTGGGGTCCAGCGTCAGAGTGCAGAACTTGGGGAGAGCCGCACTGAGTGGCCCGGGGCTGCCCCTACCTACACTGAGGCATCCTGCCCCCTACCTGGCCTCTCTAAGAGCAGGGACAGCAACACCTCAGACCCAGGCCGCCCTTGAGGGCCCAGACTTCAGGCCTCTGGGGCCAGCTTCCAGCGGACCCCGCTGTGGATGTGAGAATCTCCATCCCGAGCGTAGGTGGCGTTGATAGCAGTTTGAAGTGTGAGAGTTGGTAGGATGTGCGTGCTGGAGCCTTTTTTCATGATAGCGGCAGCCCGTGGTGTCTTCTTTCCGTACGTTGGCTGACCCCAAATAGGTGCCCTCAGCACGTCTGGGCCGGCGGACATGCACGCGTGCACACCGAGTTGGACAGGGAAGCGGACTTTGGGTGCTGAGGGCTTGGCCTCACCTGGGCACTCTTCACTGATGAGAGTGAGATGTGCGTGGGCGCTGCTGCCCAGGTGGTCCTCCGCATCCCCGTCGTCCGATGCTCCAGGGAGAAGCGGCAGTGGGAGGGGACGTCGCCCACGGGCCCACAGATGTGCTTCCTGCGTTCCTGCTGCAGCGGCTTGTCCGCTTGCGCCTCCTGTCCTTTCTGCAGCAGCGCCACCAGGCCCCAGATGCTGGCGTGTAGAACTTTCTGGTTCAGCGGGAAAATAAGAGATCGTTGTCTGTCCACAACTCAGACCTCAGAAGCTCGTGCCTAAGGAGGGTGGAAAGTGGGCTGGATGTGCGGGGAACACCGGCCGCCACTCTGTGGCCGCCTGTAACTCAGACCAGGGTGTGGCTCCGGCTTACACAGGCTGACTTGGTCCTGAGTATCCTGGGATGTGGATCCAGACCCCCTCACCTCCGCCTCGCCCCGCCCCGATCTCTCTGCCCCCGCCTCACCCCCAGGCCCCCCTCACGTCTGCCCTCCCCACAGGCCCTGGGCTGCATCTTGTACCTGCTGTGCTTCCGGCAGCATCCTTTTGAAGATGGAGCAAAACTTCGAATAGTCAACGGGAAGTTCTCGATCCCCCCTAATGACACCCGGTACTCGGTGTTCCATGACCTCATCCGTAAGTCCCACGTGCGGGGACCTCGAAGGACACGCCTTTTGTCACTTCTCGGGCCCGTCTGTCCTGTCTCTCGTGGCCGTGTGGCAACCCCCCAGTGGGGGCTTTTCCCAGCACCCAGCCCCCACGTGAATTCTCAGTGCTCTGAATGGGCCCGTTCATGGTAACTTTGTGCCGTTTGGGGGCTTGCTCCCTGTGTCGTATTTCACTCATTCACTTGTAACTTGGTGTGAGTGAACAGTGGTATGAGTGAACCGAGGGGCTTGGGGAGAGTGGGCACTGCTGTTCCCAGACCCTGGCCCGAGCTCTCCTGCCTCTGCCCTAGGCGCCACGCTGAAGGTCAACCCTGAGGAGCGGCTGTCCATCACAGAACTGGTCAACCAGCTCCAGGAGATTGCGGCCGCCAGGAACGTGAACCCCAAGTCTCCCATCACTGAGGTAGGGGCCTTGCCAGGTGTTGCCCATGATGGTGTGGTCAGGACAGTCCTAATTCTAATTCTGCCCCGCCTGCTCTGGGGCAGGAGACACGGCTCCTGACGAGGCTCACAAATGCCCTGGCGCGTCCACAGCCCAGGGCAATCTGAGTTCCCTGAGGGAGCGTCCCAGCTGACGAGAGGTTTGCTGCCCTGTGGGGTCCCAGGGGCAAGGGCAGCAAACTGGGTGTGCGGCTCTGGTGGATGATGTTTGGCACGTCTCACATGGGCCTGTTCCCAGGCCTGGGGGCCCAGGCAGGAAGGTTGAAATAAGGACCTGACGTGTCAGGGAGGCTTGTCACACTGGGCTGAGGAAGAGGAAGCCATGGGAGGGCATGGGGGTGGGACAGTGGGTCCGCTTCAGAGAGAGCCCCTCCTGTGGTCCCCCACAGAAGATGTATGCTCCCCGAGACTTGGCAGAGGGCGGGCTGGTGGTGTGGGGAGCTGTCTGGTCTGTGGGCCGGCCGGCCCGCGTGTACACCACCGGGAGCTCACCGGGAGCGGGCTGGGCAGAGGTGCTGCGGGACGGACGCAGCCCCGGTGGGCGGGCTGCTGTGAGTGTTCTGACCCCAGTGCTTCTGGGACCTGGGGCCTGCGTGTGCAAACGTTAGACCCCTTAGGGTTCTTCTCTGGGCCGTGCGGGGCTGAGTGTGCAGAAGGCAGCCTGCCGCAGTGCAGCAGACCAAGCCCCCAGAGAGAGAGAACAGGAATGGAGTCTGAAACCCAGGAGTAGGGCTATATGAATAGGTGCAGCGTGTTGTTAAATAGGAGGTTATAGAAACAGAATTTAAAAAAAAAAACAAGTACCACCTACACATCTTTCATGACACAGCCGCAGAGGTACTGAGCACCGTTCGTTAGGGCTCACGGGGAGTCATGGGAAGCATTGGGTCCCGGTGGGGGACGTTCTGTTTCTTCCAGAAGTCAGTAAAGCGAAGAGAGAAACTGCAAAGAGAAGATTTGGCCGGTCTAACAGACACGTGCCGCCTAACACTTAGTGGGCATGGGCGTTGTTTATACGGATTTGTAGGAGATGAGCGTTGACTATCTAGCAGGTCACAGAGACAGACGAGGCTTCATCACGTTCAGGAGAAGTGATGGCACGTATACCTTCTTTCCTGAGCTTGCTGTAGTAAAACTTTATCTCAGTGGTACTAGCTTGTACAACCCCACCAGAAATCCTAAGGCGTGCTGCCAGGTAACTTAGGAGTAAGCGTGGAAGCTGAGGAGGGCTGAGACCGGCCCCTGGTGGGGCTTCCGGCCCTGTCCTGACGTCACACAGTTGGGCTGTGCACCTTGCCCAGGGGCTGCAAGCATCTCTTAGCAGGCTTAGGGGTCAAGGCCCCAGCCGGCACTGGCCTTGGGCTCAGCTCGTGACAGACACGGCCCCCCGCCCCCCCGCCTTGCTTCTGTGGCAGCCAGAGGGCACCAGCTGACTGAGGGCGCAGATGTGTCACCCCGAGGGTCTGCTGTTCCCACGCCCCCGCTGTCCTCGGTCACTGCAGAGCCTGGCACGCGGTGGGGTGTGCGGTGAGCACTTGCACCCCGGGGCAGAGTTACAGCTGCTCCCTCTGTGTTACGAGGCTTGTGTGCGGAAGAGCATGTGTGCAGATCCCTTGTTGGCGTGGTCTGTGTTTTGGTTCAGGTGGGCCGTTCAGGGTCTGGGAGGTTCTTCCCTTGGCTTTCATAGTAAGTCAGGTAGAGGCGGGTTGACCTGGTAGCGGACGTGCCTGGGGCTCACCGTGTGCCACTGTCCGTGAGGTTTTCTGCGTCTGTGGAGGTTGACTGTTTGCATTTTGAATCAATGCAGCTCTTAGAGCAGAACGGAGGTTATGGCAATGCAGTCCCGTCCCGAGGGCCACCCCCTCCTGGGGGCTCCAGCAGTGGTGGTTACAGTGGAGGTGAGTACCCCCTCCCTCGTGCCCACCGTTTGTCCCCTGTGGTTACCCTGTCCCTGCTGTGCACAGGGCACCCAGATCCTGCTCTCCCAAGGCTTTTGGCCTGACAACAAGAGACAGGCTACACGTTTGCGGTCACTAGGATCACCCTCAGGTTTGGATTGCCTTGGGCTGCCAGCACTCAGTGGGACTGGCACACCGGGCCACGGGGAGCTGGGGAAGAGCATGAGCATCAGCTGTCCTCTGTCTCTACCGTCAGGACAGCACTGGCCCTCTGCAGCATGGAGGGACAACCAGGGGTGGCCACACAGGTATTGCTGGCCACCCCTGTGGGTGGCTGGTCTCCAGCCCCGCGGAGGCCTGGGGGCCCTCCGTCAGTCACTTGTCGGCGTGGCCCGTGGCCTGGGTGGATGAGGGCACGCCTCGAAGGGCAGTGACCAGGAGGGCAAGCACATTAGAAGGTGGGTGTGTGGGGCAAAGAGTGGCCATGATGGGAACTGGGGGGCTGGAGGGCTCCACGTGGGGGTTTTGACCGGGAGGCCTACAGGCCCTGGTGTGGTGGGGCCGGTGGTTTTCATCACAACTCCCGTCACATTTGGTGAGCAATTCGTGCTCTTGGCCGGTGTGTATCGGGATGGGTCGGGTGCCCAGCACTGGCATGGTGGAACGGTGTCCCTAGGGGAGCCCTCAGCCTGAGCTGTGTGTGGCTGTGCCTGGGAAAGTTCTGGAAGCCTTCTGCCACGTGCCCCGGTGCTTATCCCCCAGCTCTCAGTGTTTGCGGTGGGAATCCAGGTCCTGGCTCCTTCAGCTCTCCCGTGTCCTGGACACTCCACGTCCATGCACTGTGGGCCCTGGACGCCCCCCGAACGTCCCGTGTGTGCGGCGCCTCGCCTGCCATGGGGGAGGTTCCCGAGGCACTGAGATAAGACCGTGCCACATGGAGGCTGCGGGGGGTCCTGGCAGACGACCCCCATGCAGCCTGTGGATCGTGCTGATCTCTGTTCACGCCGGCTTCTCCCACCAGAGCCCCCTTGACGACCGCCCCCTGGGGGCCCTGCATCTGTTGCTGCTCTGTTCACATCCAGGCAGCGTGTCTGCAGCTGCCTGTGTGGAGTCCGGCTCCGTTCTGGCAGCCCTGCCCCCGAGAACGACCAGTTTCTGCCCCAGGCGTGCCCGAGGTCCAGCCATGTGGCCTTTCTGTGCCTGGCTTGGAGCTAAGCAGGCCTCCCCGCTGCACGGCCCACTCTGTGTTCTCCCTGCATGTCCTTCCCCACCCTTTCCTCCTCCAGGTGTCAACGGCTTCTGTGTCCACGCATGTGCCCTTGCCTCAGAGCTGGAGGCTGCCTCCCCTTTGCTGGTTTCCTCAGCATGAGTTGGTGTGACGGCGGCCTCCCAGCTGGCGTCCAGTACATGCTAGAAGTGGGTTGGGGTGACGTCCTGGAGATGGGAACGGAGGGCTGTGTGTGCCCAGAGGGTCCAGCTCTTCTTCACAGTGCCCAGGTTCTGCCCTCGAGGGAACCACTGGCTGGGCACTCTGGTGGTGCTGCCCGCCAGGCTCACGCGGCGGTTGCTGGTTTCATCTCTGCGCCTGGACGTGGTGTGCCGACAGTTGGGGCCGACAGGAAGCGGCGCTCCTTGCTGGTTCTGCTTCTCGGCTCGTGTCCCCATGGGAGCTGGCCCCACGCTGTGCCCTGGTCTGAGACTTGTCTCTGCTTTCAGGCCTGGCACTTGCCGAGTACGACCAGCCCTACGGCGGACTCCTGGACATCCTGCGGGGCGGCACTGAGCGCCTCTTCACAAACATCAAGGACACCTCCTCCAAGGTCATCCAGTCCGTTGCCAAGTGAGTGAGGGTGTAGCTTCTAGGTGACAGCACGTGGGCTCTTCGTAGTGGGGATTTCCCGACCCTTGGGCTGTTCCCTCTCCAGACCTGGTAGGACCCACACTCGAGGCTGTTGGTAAGTGTGCATGCCCCGTCTGCACGGGCTCTGCCATTGGGCCCACAGACCCTGGGGCGGGGGGGGGGGTTCTGCGCTCTGTGATGGAGGTGGCCGCTCATTTCCACCCCGGCCGTGGCTGGCACTGGGCCACATGGGAGCGCCTGAAGCCGCGGGACTGTGTCCCTCTCTCCCCCAGGGGGGCCTTTTCCACGGAGACCGTGAGCCCCCCCCCCCAGACCTCAATGTCTCCCTTGCACTGTGACGACACAACCTCACGTTTGTGTGGTTTCTGCTCTGTGGTGTGGAGTGAGTGGGACAGTGGGGGCGCCCAGGGACGCCTCACGAGTGCAGCCCGCTGAGTTAAAACACTGAAGTACTTGGGCTGGGTGGGCTTGAGTGTGTGGCTGTGGCTAAAGTCACTTTATGAGCGCGTTGTTCAGGGGAGCACAGTCCTGTCGTGCTGGATGCTGGCCTGTGGCTCCTTGGCCAGAATGTGCAACCTGCATTTGCTGGGTTCTCTGGAGGCCCCTCGGCTCTGACTGTGGAGCTCTGCGGGAGCAGCAAGCAGGGTGACGCTGAGCCCTCCCGGGCACAGGTCTCCAGCACGGACCCAGGCCTGGGCCAGCTCAGGGACGTCCACGTCCACGTCCGTAGGCGCTCCCTCACTGTTTGACAGTTTTAGGGGATGGTTCGTGGGTGTTGGGTCCATGAATCTCAGTTCCGGGGTCAAACGGTCGGTCCCCCGTGGTCACCGGGGGTCTCTGACAGCGTGAGGGCTGCTTGGGGTCAAGTGGTCGGTCCCCCGTGGTTACCGGGGGTCTCTGACAGCGTGAGGGCTGCTTGGGGTCAAGCGGTTGGTCCCCCGTGGTTACCGCGGGCCTCTGACAGCGTGAGGGCTGCCTGGGGTCAAGCGGTGGCTCCCCCATGGTCCCCGGGGGTCACGTGAGGGCTGCTTGGCCTTGTGTTCCCTGTTCTGTGCGACGGCCACTGCGCTGTGTGTGCGCCGTTGACACAGGTTAGGTCCTGCGCACGTGGCGTGAGTGTGTGCACGCGTGGGGGGGCACATGTGTGGGCGCACGCGTGTGGGCGCGCGTGGGGGCGTGCACATGTGGGGGGCACGTTGGGCACACGCATGTGGGCGCGCGTGCGTGTGGGGGGGCGCGTGTGTGTGCGCGTGCGTGGGGGGGCGCGCGTGGGGGGGCACGCGTGTGTGAGGGTTGTGCTGTGTTGGGCAGCGCAGCGCCGCGTGCTCTTACCTGTTGTGACTTTGTGGAATGAGAAGAAACTGGGTTTCCCCTGGATGTCTCAGCAGACGGGGCATCCGTTCGCACCTCCACGAGCCTCCGTGACATCACAGGCCACACCTTGTCAAAGGAAGGTCTGCGCGCTTCTGTTGCGGGTTCTCCAGAGTCCTGTGCCCGGAGTCGGGCATAATCCGACGGGCTGTGGCTTGTGTTCTGCTTATGGAGGCAGAAGGGTCGGGCCGCCGGCCTGGACAGGACAGGTGGGCCTGCCAGTGACTCTGAGACTCAGCTGCCTGCTGGTGTGCTTTTCCACCCGTGCTTCTGACGACAGGTGACGTCGCGTCATGGTGCTGGGTCGTGGGCCGCTCCGTGTGGTTCACCCCACAGGCTGCCGTCCCCTGCACTGTGTGCCAGCTGCAGGTCTGTCCTGCCCCTTCTCCCAGCAAGGGATGTTGCAGGGGTCTCCTGGGGCCAGAGGGCTGTGGAGTTGCAGCTCCCTGGGGATGACAAGCAGGGGCTTCTGGGACATGCAGGAAGCTACTCAGCCCTCCCCTTGGGAACACACACACCGACTGGGTGTGGACCCCCTTTTTCCTTGGGTCTCTCAGGTGGGCCCAGCGTTTCAGGCCTTCTCAGCGAGACTCGGGGAGAGCAGACGCCAGGCCGCGGCCACATGGACGTTGTCTGAGGCCTCAGCTGCCAGCCCTGGGGTGTGGGTGTGGAGGAGGGGGTGCTCGTGGCCTCCCATGTGGCTGAGATGCTGCAGCCCCCACAGGGCTGGAGGGAAGGGCTGGATGCTGGCCCGTCTGTTCAAGCTCTTGAACACAGTTTCAGTGAACAAAAGAATGTGAAGTTGTCTTTTGTGAGGGTGCAGACAGTGTTGGTGTGCTCCCGGATTTAGTTGATTTCATGGCTGACTCTGGGTTTGTGCGACTATCTTACACTGCAAATGGGATATCAGTGGGAAGAAATGACCCTAACAGCGCACATCAGTCTGGCAGCGCGAGCAGAATTCCGCTGGTGACTCGGGCGTGGTGGCCTGCAGACACCATTGGATGCGCCTTAGGGCGGGAATGACGCTGAGTATCGTCCTAGTGTGACGTTGAGATCAAAGCGTAGATGAGGGTAGACCAGGGCCGTCACCTGGTGTCATCAGGATCGAAGTTTCTAGAACAAGAGCAAAAGGATTTGTGTCAGGGTCCCAAGCCCACCCCCGGCTTGGAAGTTTGCTGGAGGGTACCCAAGACCTGGTTCTTGCCTCAGGGTCCTGGGAAAGGGCGTGTGGTGCAGAGCCTGGGGGAATCCGGCACGGCTTCCCGAGTCCTCCCCACCCCGTGGAGTCACGTGGGATGCGTGTGATTTCTAGCCCAAGCCACTACGGCACATGTGACGTGTGCTCATCCAGGGAAGCCCCCAGACACCCAGCACCCAGGGTTTGTGTTCGGCTGGTCACAGGCACCCTCTGCCTGGCATGCACCAGGCTCCAGACTCTCAAGGGAAAGCAGGCCTGAGCATAAACCACATCTTGGTACAAGCAGTCCAGGCAGAGGAGGCCATTCTTACCAGTTCTGGGAACAGTGAGGATCCTCCCGAGATCACCGTGCCATAGCCGAGGACCAGCCCGGCAAGCAGGCTTCTCTGCGGATATACGGTTAGGCTTGCGTAACTGTCTTTTGTCCGAGGTTCATGCTTAAAATGTGATTCAGAGAGCATGTCTGAGACTGAGAAGCATCCAGGCTGGAGGGGAAACATCTGAGGTACTGACAGACTCCGGTTCACAGTGAGTCTACCCAGAACCCTTGCTGGTGCTTTGTTTAGCCAGCCCACGAACAAAAGCGGCGCGTTGGACAGGGAATGGCAGAAGGCATGGGTCCTAGCCCTTGTCTCAGCCGTGACATTCATGCTCATGACCACGAGTGCCTGGCAGCCGTGGTGTGGAGGGCCAGGCACACCTCTGCCCCTTGTCGGGCCCCCTGGCTGTGCTCACGGAAGGAGTCCCCCAGATGCAGTCCTGGGTGGTGAGCTTCAGGTCCTCTGAGGGTCTGGGGTGACCCCGAGGCTCAACGTGCCACAGGAGGGCCCAGGGAAGGCCTTGGTGGGGGATGGCCTTGGTCACTGAAGAGCCCTCTTTGGTGCAGGCAGAGCCCTCACGGTAGGGTTTGTGGACCCAGGAGTCCCGGGAGGCCTGCCCTTGGAGGAGGCCCAGGCCCGGCAGCCTGTGTGTGAGAGCCCACGTCTGGAAGCCAGGGCCTCAGCGGCCTGAGCCTGCACGTGTGGTCTCATTGCTTCCTCGTGTATGTGTGCACACCCCTCGCACACATCCTGGAGCCAGAGCGACCAGGTGCCCTGAGTTCCTGACTGTGCACATCGTTCTGACCATACCCCACGCGGGGTAGGGTGGCCAGGGCCTGTGGATGTGCACCTCTGGCCACGGGTGTTTCTCTTCCTCTGGCCTACACGTTCTAATCCTTTGCCTTTTTTCTGAGTTTCTGTTTTTGTTTTACCAACATTATGCTGTATTATGTGTATCGTTCTTTTTGTGAAGAAAGTAAATATTGGCAAACACTTTATGTGTTGCTCATCTCGTTTGTTTTGTTCTCCAGTGGATTCTTTTTGTTTTATTAGCACGTGTGTGCGAGACCGTGGGAGGTGGGGAGGAGCAAAGGGAGAGAGAGAACCTCAAGCAGACTCGCCGCTGAGCGCGGAGCCCAGTGCAGGGCTCAGTCCCACAACCCTGAGTTGGTGGCCTGAGCCGAAAGCAGGAGTCAGACCCTCATCTGAGTCCCCAGGCACCCCCGTGCTGCAGGGGTCGTTAGTTAAAGTACAGCGGGTCTGTGCTTCCCTTAGGTCTGTCGGCCTTCATGTTCAGCGTCCTTCATAGCCCAGGCTTGAGCACGCTTAATATATTTTGAAACAGTTATTTAAATGTGTTGTAAATACAATTTTTTGATGGTTGTACTGTTTTACATTTGTGTTTTTAATCCATTTAGGGGATTTTTTACTTTGGGGGATTTTCCTTGCCCCAGTCTCCCCCGAGAAGAGCAGCCCCTCTGCTGATGGCCAAGCCAGGCAGCATTCCAGTCCTTTCTCTGGGCCCCCTTCCACCCTGCCCAAGAACATCGGCTGTTGTTACACATCAGCTTCTTGGAATGAATTCTAGAATCAACTTGTCAGGTTGCCTGAATGGTCACTTTAGGATGCTGTTGCACTTTATTCACGTTATGATCATTTCAGGGCAGTTGGTCTGCGCAGGGCTGGCTCTGGCTTCCAGCAGAGAGGCATCCCCAGGTCCAAGGGCTCCTTTTCCTGCCCTCCTGGATGCCTGCCAGCTGCAGTCAGAGGATAGGCATGTGGGGCGGCGGGCGTGCGGGAGGGGTGGCGAGCCTGGGCTGGCCGCTTGCGGTGCCTCTGGGCCTCTTGCGGCCAGAGCCAGCGGGACGGACTCGGCTGCTCAGGCTGCGTTGTGCAGAAGGCGCCCCACACTCTTAGCTGAGTCTGACAGAAGCCTTCCCATTAGACCACTTGAGTGGAGAAATACACCGTGTTTATGTTTAGGAGAATTAATTTTTGAAGATGGTATCAGTCAATTTGTAAATTCATTGCACTGTAAATAAAAATACTGATGCTTCTGTCGGTTTTCATCTTAAAGTTCGTGTACAAGTTACCCACAATTGCCAGCAGCCTATTAAAAAAATAAGGCTGGGAGTGAACCACATTGTATGTCACTTTTCTTCAGACATGAGTGCTGTGCCCATTTGGTGAAATGGTTGCTTGTGTGGGACTCGTATAAAACCAGTGAAACCTAGGATTCTGGCTAATGAATGGTGCTGTGGCCATGGGTATCTGTGTGGGGGAGATAAAAGTTGGGTCTTCATCCAGTAACGGCCAAGAACATTCATCCGATTAGTAGGTAAAAGATCTCGTTGTCAACAGCAATTTTTTTTTAAGATTTTTTTTGAGAGAGAGAGCACCAGCAGGGGGAGCAGCAGAGGGAGAGGGAGAAGCAGACTCCCCGCTGAGTAAGGAGCCCGACACGGGACTCGATCCCAGGACCCCGGGATCACGACCTGAGCCGAAGGCAGATGCCCAACCAGGCATGCCATCAACAGCAATTTTTTAGAGAAAATTAAAATAGGGGCATTCTTGTGACGCCAGAGTGAGGTAGATTTCTTAAATGTAATAAAACTGTACCAGCCATGGGAACGAATGGTTAGTAAATGTAATTTAAAAAACCCTCTATGCATCAAGGCACACTTCTTTCAAGTTTCTAAAAAAGTACGACCCTGATTGAGAGTGTGTTTGGATCATAAAACTCCCAGAGGGACGGTATCTGTTACATGAAATAGGTTTTGGAGACAAGAAGCAGGCGCGGAGGCAGCTAACAGGACAGCTGGTGAATAAACTATTAAAAATGCTCAGCTTCGGTGGTGTTCTGTAGACATTGGAGAGTGGAGTCTTGATCTGCTCTCGCCGTCTCTGTCTTGTAAGGGGTTGTGTGCAGACCACGGACATGCATCACTGGGTGGGTGCCCAGCGTGTCTGTCCCCACCTCCTATGCTCTGCCTGGCCTTCTGTGGTCGTGACTGAGCCTTTCATGGGAGCCCCTGGTCTCTCCTTTCCTATCTGTTACATTTCTTCTTCTTCTTCTTTTTTTTTTTTAACTTTTTTACTGGCTGCTCCAGAGTTTGCAGTACATATTTCCAGCTAATCCAAATCTTGCAAATAGCCCCTGTACCACTAGCCCTAACCCTCTGGACACCACGGGGACCCTGCTCCCCGCCACTGGTACCCAGTGCCGGCATTCACATCGTCAGTGCAGAATGTGTGCATAAGCGTGCTTGTCAGATGTCTCGTTGCCATTATTTGGAACAAACTGGCATCTGTTAAATCAGCTAAGAATAAGAAAAATAAAAGTTGGTGGGTTTTTTTTTTTTTTTAACCTTCGCTTCCTCTTTGATGTTCTTCTGTTCTTTATGTAGATCTGAGTTTCTGACCGAAGCGTTTTCCTTCTTTCTGGAGAACTTCTTTTAACACGTCTTGCAAGGCAGTTCTGCTGGCAACAGAATCTCCCAATGTTTGCCTGACAAAGTCTTTATTTCTCCTCACTTTTGGAGGATAATTTCACAGGGTGCAGAATTCTAGGTTTTTCCTGGGTGGGTTTTTTCTCTCCATATTACGTATTTTACTCTCTTTTTGCTGGCATGGTTTCTGAAGAGATGGCTCCTCCCTGGTGTTCTCTGAGCATCCTGGGTCCAGGGTCTGGTGTCTGACGTTAGTTTGGGGAAATTCTCAGTCATTATCAGCTCACGTATTTCTGCTGTTTTCCTCTCTGTGTCTCTTGCTCCTGTCACATGTACGGCACACTTTTGCGGCTGTCCCACACCCTTGGAGACTCTGTTCTGGATTTTGTCACTCTTTGTTCTCTTTGCTTTTCATTTTTCAAGGGTTCTGTTGCTCGATCTTCCAGCTCAGAGATTCTTTCCTCAGTTGGGTTCCGTGCAATCAGCCCGTCAGAGGCATCTTGTCTTTCTGCCACTGTGTTTTTATCTCCAGCATTTCTTTTTGATCTTTCTTGGAACCTTTGTCTCTGTTCGCACTGCCCGTCTGTTCTTGTCTGCCCTGTGCTCCCTCAGTTAGAGCCTTTAGCATGTTAGTCACAGCTGCTGAAGTTCCTGGTCCTCTGGTTCCAACACCCCTGCCATGTCTGCTTCCGATGCTTTCTGTGTCTCTTGAAACTCAGTTTTTGCCAGACATGAGTGCCGTCTTCCGTTTTTGTTGCCAGCTCCCGTGGCCATATGTCTTTAGAGTAGACTAGCAGGCAGTTTGCCAGGGTCTGTGCCTCTCCATCACGTGCAGTTTATAACTTCTCGTCCACCTCCACTCTCAACGTGCACGCGTGACGCTGAAGGTGCTCAGTCGCATACACGACGTTCCCATGAGCCGCAGCCTGAGCCTCTCCACGACTCGCTCCATTTAAGCTCTCGTGACTTATCTGTAGAAATTTCCTGTAATAACCGAGGCTCTTCTTTTTAATTCCAGTTATGCAAAGGGAGATTTGGACATATCTTACATCACATCCAGAATCGCTGGTACGTTTGCCTCCACTAACCATAAGGACGTGCCTCAGATTCTTTCCTGTCCGAGGACGGCTCATGGGATGCAGGGCCAGAGGCTGTGGCTGGTGGGGAAGGAGAGGGCGGCCCTTGGGCAGCCACTCACTTGCCCAAGATATGGCCTGGGGCACCTGTCCTTGTATCTCCAGGCCCTGCCGTGGACAGTGCCACTGTCGACCCACCTTCTCCCCCTGGTCTGGAACTTTCCGGAACTCTGAGATCGTGAGGGGAATGATGCAAAGCACATTTAAAACTTGGGTCTCCAAACACCGAAACCAGAATCCAGACACTTGGAGACTGCCGTGCATCAGGCTCTCTGGCTTAACTCTGTCCCAGAAAGCACTGTGTGGAGATCCCAGAGGGTTGGTGGGGGTGGCAAGGTCTGTGTTCTGTCCGATCCTGGCGGCCATTATACTGATCAGTCAGCAGCTGTGGGGAGATGAGCAGGGGCCCAGGTGGCCGACTGTCCTGCCCGTGGCTGGTGAGGCTGCGGAGGCCAAGTGCCACCACCCTGTGGTGGCTGACGTGGGCTGCTCTCTTCCAGTGATGTCATTCCCAGCGGAAGGTGTGGAGTCGGCTATCAAGAATAACATAGAAGACGTACGGTTGTTTCTGGACTCCAAGCACCCAGGACACTATGCGGTCTACAACCTGTCCCCGAGGACGTACCGGTCCTCCAAGTTTCATAACCGGGTGGGTGGCCTGGATGCTGGCCTCTCAACTGCACGCGGCTTTCTTCCAGTCGGCCCTCAGACCCACGGGTGGCATTCCCCAGCAGCAGTGGTAGCAGGCGGAGCCCACGGCTCTGGTGGGGGGGGGGGGTGGCCTTGGGTGTGGCGACACGGGGCCCCCGTGCAGCACACGGCGGGGACAGGGGCTTTCTCTGGAAGATTCTGTAACGTGACCCGTGAGGAGACAGTCAGATGGGCTTCAGTATGTTCCTTGGAGATTGCTAAAATCTAGGGTGCCTTGTTGCTCCTCACCAGTGAGGATGTGAGAGGCCACGTGATTTTCTTAGTAAATGACCACGTGGGACACAGACACTTTCATGGTATTTGGACTGAACCAAGCATGGGAAAGGGTAGACTCTCCGGTCTTTGCCAAGTCTGCATAGCCGGGTACACATCCTGGAGCACGAAGCTCAGGAGCAGGGGGCCTGGTGGCGTCTGTCCAGAGCCAGTGCCCGTGGTGGGGCTCCCCCCATCCCCCTGTGTCTGCACCCCCAGCTGGTGCAAGGGAACCCAGGCTGAGCCAAGCCCTCTGCCCACAGGTCTCCGAGTGTGGCTGGGCGGCCAGGCGGGCCCCAAACCTTCACAGCCTGTACAGCGTTTGCAGGAACATGCATTCATGGCTCCGGCAAGACCACAAGAATGTCTGTGTTGTGCACTGCGTGGTGAGTGTGAGGCTGCCCCATCCCTGCCCTTCACCTTGGGGGTGGGGTACCTGAGAAGAAAACGGAAACCAGGGAAAATAACCCACGCACTGGGGAAGCTCACAATCTGCTGAGGGAACGGAAGTGAGATCTGGGGCACTGAGGAGGGAGGCTGGCGGGGCAGCTGGGGTCCCCCACACAATCACAGGCCTTGTCCGATACTGGGTGAGGCCCCTGGCAGCACGTGGGAGCACCTGTGCTGGAGAGCGGGGGTCTGTTTGGGACACGCTGGCCTAACACTTGGACTCGTGGCAAGTCCTGTGAGGAGTGGGTTCTGCCCTGGTGTCTGGAGCCGGTGACCCTAGGCCTAGCTGCCCTGGCGTGGCCCCTGTCACTTCAAGGTAGACCCCAGAGGGAGCAGCAGGTGCCTGTGCCTTGTGGGACCCACGCCTTCTGTGGGTCCCCACCGCTTCTTAGGGAAGACCGCCCGTACAGGTGGTCACCCCTACTCCTCTTTACAGAACACAGGGGTCCCCACGGGTCATTCTCTCCCTGCAAGGCAGCACGCACATGAGCCTCAACAGGCACTGAGGCCACTCTGACTCATGGGACCCCCGTCTCTGCTCCTCACTGTGGCTGAGGACAAGCCTTATTTCCAGTTTCCCACCTGCCCAGTGAGGTGTTTTTTTTTGTTTGTTTTAATTTTATTTATTTACTTGAGAGAGCGAATGAGATAGAGCATGGGGGTCCGAGGGAGAAGCAGACTCCCTGCTGAGCAGGGAGCCCGATGCGGGACTCGATCCCGGGACTCCAGGATCATGACCTGAGCCGAAGGCAGTCGCTTAACCAACTGAGCCACCCAGGCGCCCCAACAGTGAGGGTTTGTTAGGAACCTCTACTAATCTTTGTGGACTCTGAATTGTTTCTCCGTCAGGTGTGTTTTCCTAAGTTCCCAAGTAGGTTTTAAGACGGGGGGAGGCCCTGTGGCTGTTGTCTAGGGAGGTGTGTGATTAGGAAGCCGCCTTCCTGCAGCCGCGGCTGTGTGAGCCCGGCTTGTGCCGTTTGTCCTAGGACGGGAGAGCCGCGTCTGCGGTAGCCGTCTGCTCCTTCCTGTGCTTCTGCCGGCTCTTCAGCACCGCGGAGGCTGCCGTGTACATGTTCAGCATGAAGCGCTGCCCGCCGGGCATCTGGCCGTCCCACAAAAGGTACGTGTGTCCCACTTTGCAGATGGCGTCCGTGGCATCACCCTCGGCTGGCTTGTAGCCGAGGGTGCTGGGAGGTAGGAAAACTTGAGGGCCCATGTGCAGACGTGGGCGAGGCCACCCAAGTTGGGGGAGTCGGTGCCCTCCTGAATCCTGGCTGGCCACCGGAGAGACACACAGCTTCAGGACAGGACCCCGAGGTATCTGACGGGAGATTTAAAGTAACTGATTAACGTGTTGAAGGTGCTAAATGAAGAAGGTAGGCAGGACCTAGGAGCACGTGGTCACTTCAGCAAAGACAGGAACTGTAAGTCTCGAACACAAATGTCAGACGTGAGAAAGGCAGTGTTAGTGGAGGCTGCCCCCCGCAGGCTCTCTGGCAGCTGAGGGAAGGGCCTCAGCCTCTTGAGGGCGGGGCAGGTGGCATTACTCAGACCAAAGCACAGGGAGGGATCATGGGAAGGGACTGAGCAGCCAGGCCTGCCAGGCCATCTCGGGCCGTTGCGGGAGGCAGAATGATGGGGAGGGCAACGTGCAGACACAGTTGCCAAGGAATTCCCAAAATTAATGAGACACCAAACCTCCAAAGCTCAGAGGACACAAAACAGGGTGAAACACTAAACAAACGTGCAGAAAATCCACTCAGATGCACCGTACTTCGTCTGCTGGAGACCCCACACACAGCTCAAAGGTCACCAGAGGGCAGAGGTACAAACCACATCAGAGTTGTTGTTGGAATCCCCAGGGCAACCAGTAAAGGTTCTAAATACGAGAGTTAGTAAGTCAGCAGAGGAAATGGACAGAGTTATAAAAAGCGCTCACTTACTTGAGGAAAAGACCAAAGAAGAACAGAAAGCAGTTAGCAAGACAGTGCGGTAGAACCTGGCCACAGTAGTGGTTGAGCTCTGAAAGTGCCCGTGAGGATCATCAGAGTGGATAAGAGAGCAAGACCCAGCAATGCCCTGTTTGGAGGAGCCCCACTTCTGCCGTCAAGACGGAGGAAGCTGGCATCAGCCGTGGAGGAGGGCCGTGGCACAGGTGCCGGGTGACTGATCACCACAGACTTAGCAGCTCAAAGAGCCCGCGTGTGCGTCCCCACCTCTGTGGGTCGGGTGGCCAGGCTGTGTTGTGTGAACCTCCCTGAAAAAGCCCGCTGCTCCCTCTCCAGTCCACTTCCGTGCTTGCTCGGGTTGTTGGCGGGACTCGTGCTGGGAGTGAGGTGCATGCAGGCCTCCTGTCATGTGGGCGAGAGCTCCCCAGGCAAGTCTGCTAGCGCAGTGCAGTGTGTGACCCACGCTCAGAAGTGGTCGCCCTTCCCTCCTGCTGCTTGGGAGCCAGTCCCCACTCCGTCCCCGTCTCGAGACAGGGGTCATGCCACGAGGGCAGGGACAGGTGCCTGGTGTGTGCGCCCCGCAGGTGCCGAGAAGACCACCCCGGAGAGCTGGAGGAGTGAAGCGCGTGAGAGCAGATTCCAGATTGTAGAACAGAGAGCAGACTTGAAGGGAGAGATGGGCAGTCACGGTTGTAGCACAGGCCTCAGTATTCCTGCCTTGGCGGTGGATGGGACGAGTACTCGGTCAGCTCGCGACAGAACACCGTGGGCAGCCATCTGGATGACATCTGTAGGGCCCTCCACCCAACAACCAGAATAGACCCGTTCCTCTCAAGTGTCCACGGACCATTCAGTAAGAAAGATCAGATTCGGCCTTAAGCTGCAGGCACAGAAGGGTAGTGGTCACGTAAAGTGTGTTCGTGATAGAGTTACACCAGAAATTGGTAACAAACGGGGGCGCCTGGCTAGCTCAGGGAAGCATGCAGCTCTTGCTTGGGCTCGTGAGGATGAGCCCCGTGTGGGCTGTGGAGATTGCTTTAAAATATTAAAAAAAACAAAAAACAAACATAGGTGGAAAATTTCCTAAACTTTTCAAAATTAATCCACTTCTGTATTACCCATGAGTCAAAGAAAAAGTCTCAAGGGAAGTTTAAAAACATTTTAAACTGGGGCGCCTGGGTGGCTCAGTTCGTTGGGCGTCTGCCTTCGGCTCAGGTCATGATCCCGGGTTCCTGGGATCGAGCCCCGCATCGGGCTCCCTGCTCCGTGGGAAGCCTGCTTCTCCCTCTCCCACTCCCCCTGCTTGTGTTCCCTCTCTCGCTGTGTCTCTGTCAAATAAATAAAATGTTAAAAAAATTTTTAAACCAAATGAAAAGTACATCAGATTTGTGAGATGAAACTAGAGCACACTGCTCCAAGGAAAGTTAGTCACACTGAGTACTTGTGTCTGTGGAAACCAGGTGCGGTGAGCCGACTGTCACAGTGAGTACTCAGGTCTGTGGAGACCAGATGTGGTGAGCCGACTGTCTCACTGAGTACCCAGGTCTGTGGACACCGGGTGCGGTGAGCCGACTGTTTGTCGCACTGAATACTCAGGTCTGTGGAGACCGGGTGAGGTGAGCTGACTGTTTGTCGCACTGAGTACTCAGGTCTGTGGAGACCGGGTGAGGTGAGCTGACTGTTTGTCGCACTGAGTACTCAGGTCTGTGGAGACCAGATGTGGTGAGCCGACTGTCTCACTGAGTACTCGCGTCTGTGGAGACCAGGTACGGTGAGCCGACTGGAGCTTTGGGGACATGACAGGCGGGTGACGTGGCATGCCTCTGGCCCTTGCAGGTACATTGAGTACATGTGTGACATGGTGGCAGAGGAGCCCATCACGCCCCACAGCAAGCCGATCCTGGTGAAAGCCGTGGTCATGACGCCCGTGCCGCTGTTCAGCAAGCAGAGGAACGGCTGCAGGCCCTTCTGTGAGGTCTACGTGGGGGACGAGCGCGTGACCACCACATCTCAGGAGTATGACAAGATGAGGTGAGCTC